>NC_136625.1:35763698-35983698 GCF_933228915.1 Telmatherina bonti
TCAACACCACCAAGAACAACCCGGTCATGTCCCTGCAGGACCAGGTGGGTCTGTGGACGCCGCCGCCTCATGTCCTGACTCTCCACCAGACGGATTAACAGCGGTTTTGGTTTGTTCAGGTGCGCTTTGTTAAGAATGTGACTGAATGGAGGGAAATGAAGCCGGCTTTCTACCACGGTCACGTCTCCTTCCTGGACTTCACCAAGTAAGCAGATGTTTACACGTTTATCATGGCAGCGCTGTAAATAGCAGCGAGCACACCCCACCGAGGCTTTAATCAGCAGCCCCCCCCCCCCCCCCCCCACACCGCTCCATGTGAACTCGACCTTGTGACTCTCCTCAGGTTTGGGGTGAAGCGGAAGCCCATCTACATCAACGTGATAAGGGACCCCATCGAGAGGCTGGTGTCCTATTATTACTTTCTGCGTTTCGGGGACGACTACAGACCCGGCCTGAGACGCAGGAAACAAGGAGATAAGAAGGTAAGAAAAACATCACAAATGAGCTCATGCTTATGTTGAAAGGATCATTTCTCAGATTTTCACGGCGTTCCAGAAGATTCTACACGAAGGACTTCTGTTCATGGCGCCTCGGCTTCAGTTGCATGAAGTTTTTTAATTCAGGATCAGTAATTCTGGATTAAATTGTTCTCCTTTGGGTTTAAATAGTAATCCTGAATTGAGGTTTACAAGGTAAACACGTTTATTTGCCTGTACTTAATTCTGCTATAGATGGGTGGTTGGGGTGGGTTCTGATTGGACGGAAGGCGGACGTGAGGTCTACTGGAAATAAACAAAGCTCCGCTTCCTGTTTCTCTTCTTTTCGGATGCAACAAATGGAAAACAGCGTAATAGGAACCATTTTCGAGCCAACTGCTTCGCTTTGTCAGCAGTTGAGGAGGAGGAGGAAGATAAAGTACCAAAGACGGGAGGCAGACCGGACGGGCCAACGAGCATGTGCAGGAAAACCAGCCACTTACTTCGGAATGAAGTTTAATTCCGAATGAAGTTTTCCATTTGGAATTAAAGCTTCTGTTTAAAGCGGATTTAACTTTTATTTGGAATGAAAAGTCATGTAAACGTGGCCTCTTCGTTTTTCTGTTTTAGATTCAGCTGGTGTTGTTTCTCCTGCCTGAGCAGTTTGCTGATGATCTCAGAAAGGTTTGAGCTTTAAGGCACATCCACATCAGCCTTTCTGATGTGAATTCTGTTCCATATGCTCGACTCGTCTGCTTTCTTTGGGGGTGTTCCGACTCGGATCATTTAGACTCCTACAAAACAAAAAGTGTTTCCTCTGATTTCGTGGCATGTTGTCCTCCACTAGGCGTGTTGTTTGCTCCAATGGTCGTGTAGTGTCTGGGAAAGATCAGGTCTCTGTTGGGTACCCTTTTAATCTTTCTAATCTGTATTGTAATGATTGAACTATTTCAGCATCAGACTAGAAGAGGAGGATAGAACCAGAGAGATGTTTCCATCTTCACAGCTCTGTGCATTTCTCGCTGCTTTGAGGAAATGCCACCAGCACCACTTCCTGACTGGGTTAGGGTCTGTTTGCCCGGAAGGTTTTGTAGATCGAGCCATGTTCTTATTTATTTATGTGCTTTATTTCTGTGTGTGTTTACATTGCCAGCTGGTTCAGGGTGCACCCTGCCTGTCGCCTGCTAATTGCTGGGATAGACTCCATCTTCCCTGCAACCATGAACTGGACTAAGTGGTACAGAAAATGAACGAATGAATGTTGTCATTGTTCTTATTACCTCCGCTATGGAGGTCATGTTTTACCCTCTGTTCATCTGTTTATTTGTTAGTTTATGTTCAAGATTACTCAAAAAGTTATGGACGGATTTTCATGAAATTTTCAGGGTTTGTTGGAAATGAGAAAATGGAGAAATGATTTTAGTTTAGTGCTGATCCGGATCACCGTTTGGATCCAGGAATTGTTTTAAAGGTGTAGGACTGAGCTGCTGGGAGTTCATGGCAGAACCGGTGCTATTTGTTGCGTCCGGAGCGCTGCCTCTGTTGGATCTGCAGGTGTAAACAGATAACAGGTTCCATAGTGGCCGGGAAGTGTGCAGCAGGTACCTGGAAGATTACTGAAGAGGCCACTGGTAAGGACATCTGTTATGTTTATGTGCGGACTCTTGATGTGCTTCTGATGCCCGTTACTACAGCGCGATGTAATGTGTTGTACAGAGCACATCTGGTGACATTGATGAGTCCGCACATTGCTAATGTGTGGGAACAAGGTACTAAAACATGGCCACGATTTATTATTGTGTGGGAACGACATAAATAACTCGTGGCAGGCATTACCAGTGCATGACAAAGGATGTAGTTGTGGAGGCGACTTTAATATCGACCAGGAATGTTAGTAAATAGATATTCTATTTGTTTAGGATCTGCTTTAAAACCAAAGTTTGAAAAGAACTGCTCATTATAACACTTGAATACATCATGAAGACGCATTTTCTGCTGTCATGTTCATTTTTAATCAACAGTTTCATAAATATACTGAAACCTCCAAACCCTCTGCAATGAAAAAGAAAAAGATAAGGTCATGCTGACATCAATGGATACCGATTGTAATCTTAGTGTCAGTGTGATTACCACCGCCAAGGAGGTTGTTTTTTTTATCTGTTTGTTTGTTTGTGTTCAAGATAACTTAAAAAGTTATGGACGGATCTTTATTGAATTTTCAGGAGTTGCAGGAACGTAAAAAGGAAGAACTGATTAAATTTTGGTGGTGATCTGGTAATATTTTAAAGGATTCTTTAATGTTGTGCTTGGTGGAGGTTTCCGCTCTCCGAGGTCTTCTCTAGTCTTCTGAATAAAATCGGTCCTCACTGCTTTCTACTCTGTATGACTGCAATGTAAAATAGAGCTCTTTATTTGTTTTAATACTGAATGAAAAGATTGTTGCTTGAAGCCGTTTTAAGGAGGTTAAGGAACGACTTCTTGTCCTTGTTATGAATGTCTCCACATGTTCTCCCTCTTTGCTCATCACAGGATTGGAGGGGTTGTTCGAGTCCTGTGTGAACGGATGCAACATGTTGCAACAAGAGGAAACGGCCTGCATCTCTCATCCCTTTGCTTGGTGCTTGTCCTGTTTTGTGTTTCAGACATTTGATGAATGTGTGTCAGCTGGCGGCTCGGACTGCGCTCCAGAGAAGCTCTGGCTCCAGATTCCCTTTTTCTGTGGTCATTACTCTGAATGTTGGTAAGTACTCAAAAACCTGCAGTTAAACAATTATCAGCCAAAGCATGAACCCCCTCCCTTCCCCGGGAACAGCAGCAGGAAGGCAGTGAACCAGCCTCCTGCGGTCACATCGAATCTGACGGCGTCTGTAACCAGCATTCAGTAAAAGTTAACCTCGTACACTGAACACGTTGGGAGAACCTCAGCCGCTGTGAAGCAGCTGCAGTCTCGTCCCAAATAAAGTTTTATAGAGCAAACTAGTAAAACTGTTTCCCGTGAAAAGTCCACCTGAAGGCCGGAGAAGTCATGTGACAAATCCAAGCGTTGCTATTGGTAAAATGGACTTGTACATCTATAGCGCTTTTCTAGTCATGCAGACCACTCAAAGCGCTTTACACTACTTGTCACATTCATCCATTCACACACACACTCATTCCCCGAGAGGCACATCGGGGGGGCAGTTTGGGGATCAGTGTCTTGCCCTAGGACACTTTGGCATTTTAGTCATTTCTCTTCTTTGAAAACCTGCCAGAGCCGATATGACCGTGTTACCGGGGGGAACGGGGGTTTAAAGTTCAGCCAACCAGTTCCTTTCCCTGCAGCTGGATCAGGCAGGTGACCACCGTCCTCAGCTTCACCATGTGGATCACACAGATCTTCCTCCACCGGGTGTAACTCCAGCTGTTTCCTGACAAACCAGCTGTTTAGGGCCACGCTCACATCTTCTGGTGTTCATGATCGTTTAGCGCCACACGCTGGGTAAAGCTGGCTCAGGCGCTTCATTCCTCGGTCGGATGACCATGTCAGCTGTGTCAGCTTTGAGTCACATTCCTCCACATTGTTCTTTCCCGACACACTTTCACCTCTCGGCCGCTGATAACACTTCCAACCTGGAGCTGTTCTGTCTGCATCATGAGTCCTCCTCTGTCCTCCCATTCCTCCACTCCTCCTCCTGTTTTCTTTCCGACTGCCACCTTTTAAAGTGGAACTATTATGTGCCTTTCAGGATAATTTCTTTTTATTTCTCAGACCGACCCTCTCCGTAGGCTGTCAGATCAGCCTGTGGGCAAAACGAGTGGATTGAGACTCTTCCGCATTAAGCCCCGCCTCCCGCCACTGCACTACATCGGGAGCGCGCACCGCACCTGCTTTCTCCGTCATTGTAACGTCTCATAAACAGAAGGATTAGGCTCATATGAACTCAATAAAAAAACAAAATACAATGTCAACACATAGCATGCAGCCCTACATGTTGGAACCTGAATCAGACCCTGAAAACGAAGTGGAAAACAGCAACCCACAGCAACGAATGCAGCAGGATGTCTCTCTTTGGTAAACTCACCAGCCATCGTTGGAAATAACTTTATCCCACGTTTTCCACCCGCCTGCTGTATTTGTACATGCCCTTGTTAACCAGTAGAAGGTAACCAATCACCGAACCTTATCCCCCGGGACGTCACAAGGATTTCCAAGTAGAAAAATCTCTCTAAAACGACGCGGTTTTTGTCGCCATGGAAACCGAACGGCGAGAGTGCTGGAACTCAAACACAAACTCAAACATGCGTTTAGGTGATAAAAAACAGTGCTGTTCACATGTCTGATGAGGATTCAACACTGTAACACTGTAGAAAGATCAGAAAACTCCAAATACCATCATAGCACCCCTTTAAACACTGTTCCCTACAAGAAGGTAGAAACTCCAGTTTAATGCTGGTAATGTGTTGTGTGTGTTCTCCGTATTTTGTCTCCTGTGGCTTCACAGCCGGCATTGGCATCCATGATTCACTCCTCAGCATGTCTCCACTTCGGCCTCCCGATCCAGACGTGTGGGCCACTTTTCACACACTGCTAACAGGGTGTAACGCGTGCACGTTATTTGACTTTGTGCAGGAACGTGGGCAGCCGGTGGGCTCTGGAGCAGGCCAAGTACAACCTGGTGAATGAGTACATGCTGGTTGGAGTAACAGAAGAACTGGAAGACTTCGTCATGATGCTGGAGGCCGCGCTGCCACGCTTCTTCAAAGGAGCCACCGAGCTGTACAAGACAGGTGACTCACCTGATGCACACACACACACACACACACACACACGTATACTGTATATATGCATGGTCATATATCAGTTACTGACAGTGTGTGTGCGTGCACTCGCATTGTATTTCCATGTTTGCCCAAATTCCACTTTTAAGTATTGAACAGCGATCAATATCAGCTCATTCCTCTTACCAGTGTTGTTATTGATTAGTTGGAATAACTGCAGCCACAACAAGCAATGGAGAGCTCGGAGGAATCCAGCCAGACCGCGGTAGAGACGCACACCGTTGTTTTAAGCTGCATGAACGCCAGAACGGACCAGCTTCTTGCACACAAACACGGAGCTTCGTGCGGTCTGTTGCAGCTTGTTCACCAGTTATCGTCTGGATTCTTCCCACTGGGAGACAGAACAATTGTTGGTTTTACCACCAGTAGAAAATAAATCAATCCTATGAGGAGTCCAGTTTTATGTGGACTAATATAGATGGAATAAATAAAGGACTTTTACTTCACGTGTGCATCTTAATATGGTGGAATAGGGCTGCTGGGTATACTTTAATTCAACTAGAGCTGAATTCAATCTAGAGCTGCAATAATGGGAGGAAATGATAATATGGGTGGAAACAAGGCGCTTGGCAGAGTGCTTTTCTCCTTCAGTCTTTGATCATTCAGTTCAATCTTTGTGTGTGTGTGTGTTTATACAGTGTATATTATATAAGTGGGAAGTATGCCCCTTTTTTTCTCAGTATATCACCACCCACAGTTTATCTATTTACTGTTTAATACAGGGATCACTAATCCAGGTCCTCGAGGGCCGGTGTTTGCAGATTGTCCAAGTGTCCCAGCTGCAGAACACCGGGTTAAAATCAGTGTGTATTTAGCAGACATGAGCAGCGCTTGGATGAGTTTTTGAGCTGGGTCACTTGGAAAACCTGCAGGACACCGGCCCTCGAGGACGAGGGTTGGTGATCCCTGATTTAATATAGAAATGCAACCTAAATATCCATATTAATAGATATTTATGCAACATCTACGCGTATCTAAGTACTGGATAGTACTGTGGCCTCATAGTAAGAACGTCGCTGGTTCGACCCTCGGCTGGGGGGAGGTTCAAACGGTGGTCTTTCTGTGTGGAGTTTGCATGTTCTTTGCAACTTGTTTGTGTCTCTGTGTTGGTCCTGTGATGGACTGGCAACCAGTCCAGAGTGTACCTGCCTTGCTGGCATAGACTCCAGTTTCCCCACAACCCTTAGTTGGACAAGCGATCAATAAAACGTCTGACTGACTAAATTCATATAAATATTTAAAACATACTTACTTTACTTTAAATCATCTGGCTGCAGTAAAGCCAAGATGTTTTTGATGCCCTATGGTGCCAAACAGCAGCTGATGTGGAGGCGGTTTAGTGAGGATGACAGGTAAATAATAGCAGAAATAACAGTCCATCCATCTTCTGCAGCTTATCCGGGGTCGGGTCGCGGGGGCAGCAGTCTAAGCAGGGAAGCCCAGACTTCCCTCTCCCCAGCCACATTTGCCAACTCTGCGGGGGGGATCCCGAGGCCTTCCCAGGCCAGCCGAGAGATATAATCCCTCCAGCGTGTCCTGGGTCTTCCCCGGGGTCTCCTCCCAGAGGGACGTGCCTGGAACACCTCACCAGGGAGGTCCAGGAGGCATCCTGACCAGATGCCCGAGCCACCTCAACTGGTTCCTCTCGATGTGGAGGAGCAGCGGCTCTACTCTGATCTCCTCCCGGATGACCGAGCTCCTCACCCTATCTCTAAGGGAGAGCCCGGCCACCCTGCGGAGGAAACTCATTTCAGCCGCCTGTATACGAGATCTCAATGTAGAAGTATACCGGCTCTACTCTGAGCCCCTCTCGGATGAGATCTTGTTCTTTCGGTCACGACCCACAGCTCATGACCATAGGTGAGGGTAGGAACGTAGATCGACTGGTAAATCGAGAGCTTCGCCTTCTGGCTCAGCTCCTTCTTCACCACGACAGACCGGCGCAGAGTCCGCATTACTGCAGACGCCGCACCGATCCGTCTGTCGATCTCACGCTCCGTCCTTCCCTCACTCGTGAACAAGACCCCGAGATATTTAAACTCCTCCAGAAATAACTGGAACCATGTAAATAGTTTGTGTTGTGTGTTTGTTTCAGACGTGAGGGAATGATGTGCAGCTGCATAAACACGGATCTGTTTTATGTCTGCAAACTTCTGTCAGTAATAAATCCTGTTTTCTTGTTCTGGTTGATCTTCATGGCGACAGCTGATATCCTAAAATCTGAATGATGACTGGAAAGAAAACGGTTGAAATTCTGTGTGTGTTTTTACATAAAAACAGTAAAGCTAAAACCTAAAACGGTAAAGAATAGTTAGTTTATGGATAAAATAGACAAGTACGAAGATGTGTGTGTGTTTGGTTACATGACTCTCTTCTTTCCTCACAGGGAAGAAATCCCACCTCAGGAGGACCAGCGAGAAGAAACCTCCCACAAAGGAGTCCATCGCCAAACTCCAGCAGTCGGCCATCTGGAAGATGGAGAACGACTTCTACGAGTTTGCTCTGGAGCAGTTCCAGTTCATCAGGGCGCACGCCGTCAGAGAAAAGGACGGCGAGCTCTACCTGCTGGCTCAAAATTACTTCTACGAGAAAATCTACCCTAAAAACTGAAGAGGGGTCTGTCTCGGGGGGGGGGCGTTGGGGAAAGACGGAGCGCTTTGCAGCTAAGCGAAGGGAAAGCTAGAGGGAGAGACCTGAATGTAGAGCTGCATGTCCGTCCTGCTGACTGGACCTGAGGCGACCCGGCAGGTGGATCCGGCGTTGACCCCGTCTGGCCTCGCTCTACTTGTACTCTGAGGAGGAGAGAAACCTTGTGATTCGCTCTGTACTGTTTGGACATGTTTGGTTGTATTTGATCTCTTTGCAATGATTGTCATCGTATTTAAAAACGGATTTTTTCATGACATCTCCATCGCCGCTAACAGAGAGACTGGCCGTAAGACGCCGTCGCTGCGTCGTCGACGTGACGGACAACATGTGAGGACAAAAATCCTGGACTGCTGAGCGGGGCGAGTGTGTGTGTGTGTGTGTGTGTGTTTTTATACTGTACTTGACTTGTGACTTGTAAATGTCGGCAGTGGCGGATGTTTTTACACTCGATATGTATTGAAGAACACCACGATGAAGATGCTGTTTCTGTAAATATTTACCACTTTTCCCAATTCCTTTAATTTCCAAGCATCTTTCACTTCACTTTTTACTCAACATTTCATATTCCCCCCCCCCCCCCCCCCCCGTCATTTCACTGGAAAGCCATGAAACCTGCGTACATACTCATTTTTACCTTGCATATTTTCTTGCTGAGAGTTTTGGGAGAAATCATCGTCTGATTTCTTCTGTACTTGTTTGTATGAAGCTACAGCAGGGAGATGTTCGACTCATCGCAGCACAAAGACTGGAAACTTTCTGTAACGTAAAACCTTTTAACTCACCGTTATGATTCATTAAAAAAAAGTTGTTTTCTACCTGAGCTTCCTCAGAGTTTATGCTAAGCTAACCTGCTGAAGCATGATATGTAACAGCTCTTCTCGTGTTCCTGAATGTTGGATTTTTAGTCATTAAAATGCCTTTTTATTTGATTTTTTTATGTACATTAAACATCCCCAGTACCCAAAACGTTGGGCTTTTGTGTAAAATATAAATGAAAACAGAATAATTTGATTTATGAATGTCCATCCATCCATCCATCCATCTTCTACCGCTTATCCGGGGTCGGGTCGCGGGGGCAGCAGCCTAAGCAGGGAAGCCCAGACTTCCCTCTCCCCAGCCACATTTGCCAACTCTGCGGGGGGGATCCCGAGGCGTTCCCAGGCCAGTCGAGAGATATAATCCCTCCAGCGTGTCCTGGGTCTTCCCCGGGGTCTCCTCCCAGAGGGACGTGCCTGGAACACCTCACCAGGGAGGTCCAGGAGGCATCCTGACCAGATGCCCGAGCCACCTCAACTGGTTCCTCTCGATGCGAAGGAGCAGCGGCTCTACTCTGAGCCCCTCCCGGATGACCGAGCTCCTCACCCTATCTCTAAGGGAGAGCCCGGCCACCCTGCAGAGGAAACTCATTTCAGCCGCCTGTATACGAGATCTCGTTCTTTCGGTCACGACCCACAGCTCATGACCATAGGTGAGGGTAGGAACGTAGATCGACTGGTAAATCGAGAGCTTCACCTTCTGGCTCAGCTCCTTCTTCACCACGACAGACCGGCGCAGAGTCCGCATTACTGCAGACGCCGCACCGATCCGTCTGTCGATCTCGCGCTCCATCCTTCCCTCACTCGTGAACAAGACCCCGAGATATTTAAACTCCTCCACTTGAGGCAGGACCTGACTCCCGACCCGGAGAGGGCAATCCACCCTATTCCGGCTGAGGACCATGGTCTCAGATTTTGAGGTGCTGATTCCCATCCCAGCCGCTTCACACTCGGCCGCGAATCGCTCAAGCGAGAGCCGGAGATCACGACCAGATGAAGCCAACAGGACCACGTCATCCGCAAAAAGCAGGGACCCAATCCTGAGGCCACCAAGTCGGATCCCCTCAACACCTCGGCTGCGCCTAGAAATTCTGTCCATATAAGTTATGAACAGAATCGGTGATAAAGGGCAGCCTTGGCGGAGTCCAACCCTCACCGGAAACGGATCCGACTTACTACCGGCAATGCGGACCAAGCTCTGACACCTGTCGTACAGGGACCAGACAGCTCGCACAAGGGGGTCCAGTACCCCATACTCCCGGAGTACCCCCCACAGGAGCCCCCGGGGGACACGGTCGAATGCCTTCTCCAGGTCCACAAAGCACATGTAGACTGCTTGGGCAAACTCCCATGCCCCCTCCAGGACCCCAGAGAGGGTATAGAGCTGGTCCACTGTTCCGCGACCAGGACGAAAACCACACTGCTCCTCCTCAATCCGGGATTCGACTATCCGGCGGACCCTCCTCTCCAGGACCCCTGAATAGACCTTACCAGGGAGGCTGAGGAGTGTGATTCCCCTGTAATTGGAACACACCCTCCGGTCCCCCTTCTCAAAAAGGGGGACCACCACCCCAGTCTGCCAATCCAGCGGTACTGCCCCCGATGTCCACGCGATGCTGCAGAGGCGTGTCAGCCAGGACAGCCCTACAGCATCCAGAGCCTTAAGGAACTCCGGGCGGATCTCATCCACCCCCGGGGCCTTGCCGCCAAGGAGCTTTTTGACCACCTCAGCGACTTCAGCCCCAGAGATAGGAGAGTCCACCCCTGAGTCCACCAGCTCTGCTCCCTCATGTGAAGACGTGTTGGTAGGATTGAGGAGGTCTTCGAAGTATTCCCTCCACCGACCCACAACGTCCCGAGTTGAGGTCAGCAGCTCCCCACCTCCGCTGTACACAGTGTTGATGGAGCACTGCTTCCCCCTCCTGAGCCGCCGGATGGTGGACCAGAATCTCCTCGAAGCCGTCCGGAAGTCTTTCTCCATGGCCTCGCCGAACTCCTCCCATGCCCGAATTTTTGCCTCGGCAACAGCCGAAGCCGCATGCCGCTTAGCCCGCCGGTACCCATCAGCTGCCTCCAGAGTCCCACAGGCCAAGAAGGCCCGATAGGACTCCTTCTTCAGCTTGACGACATCCCTCACTGCTGGTGTCCACCAACGAGTCCTGGGATTACCGCCACGACAGGCACCAACGACCTTACAGCCACAGCTCCGGCTGGCTGCCACAGCAATAGAGGCACGGAACACAGCCCATTCGGACTCAATGTCCCCCACCTCACTCGGGACATGGTTGAAGCCCTGCTGAAGGTGGGAGTTGAAGCTCGCTCTGACAGGGGACTCAGCCAGACGTTCCCAGCAGACCCTCACAACACGTTTGGGCCTGCCAGCTCTGACCGGCTTCCTCCCCCACCATCTGAGCCAACTCACCACCAGGTGATGATCAGTTGACAGCTCCGCCCCCCTCTTCACCCGAGTGTCCAAGGCATGTGGCTGCAGGTCCGATGATACGACTACAAAGTCGATCATTGAACTGCGGCCCAGGGAATCCTGATGCCAGGTGTACATATGGACACTCTTATGCTGGAACATGGTGTTCGTTATAGACAATCCATGACGAGCACAGAAGTCCAATAACAAAACACCATTTGGGTTCAGAGGGGGGGGACCATGCCTCCCAATCACTCCCCTCCAGGTCTCACTGTCATTGCCCACGTGAACATTGAAGTCCCCCAGCAGAACAATGGAGTCCCCATAAGCAGCACCCTCCAGCACTCCCTCCAAGGACTCCAGAAAGGGTGGGTACTCTGAACTGCTGTTCGGTGCATAAGCACAGACAACAGTCAGGACCCGTCCCCCCACCCGGAGGCGGAGGGAAACTACCCTTTCATCCACCGGGGTAAACCCCAACGTGCAGGCACCAAGCTGGGGGCTGATGAGAATGCCCACACCTGCTCGGCGCCTCTCACCATGAGCAACTCCAGAGTGGAAGAAGGTCCAGCCCTTCTCGAGGGTACTGGTTCCAGAGCCCAAGCCATGCGTCGAGGTGAGTCCAACTATATCTAGCCGGAACCGCTCAACCTCGCGCACAAGCTCAGGCTCCTTCCCCACCAGAGAGGTGACGTTCCACGTCCCTAGAGCCAGCTTCTGCAGCCGGGGATCGGACCGCCAGGGTCCCCGCCCCTTGCTGCCGCCCAGCTCACATTGCACCTGACCCCTACGGCTCCTCCCGCAGATGGTGAGCCCACGGGAGGTGGGGCCCATGTAACCCTTGCGTGTTTCTGGATCCTCTTCGCACATGATGGAGCTTAAACCTGCATGTGTGGATTTCAGGATGAACTGTGTTCACATTTATCTGAAATCTTCCTGAGTCCACTGGTTTCCAGTAGAAATTCGTCTGGTTTTATTCCAATTCTGCAGAATTCTTCCTAATTCTCTGAAATGTTCAGGATATTATACTGTAAACGGTGAGATCTTCAAAGTTGAAGATTTTTCTGAAACTGATCCAGAATTTTTAGACCCAGTTTGTCTCAGGCTGGTGAACGTCTGTCCATCTTTCCATCTGAGAGACTCTGCCTCTCGGAAATGCTCCTTTAATACCCCCGTCATGTTAATCTAACTAGCTCAGAAATACTTTAGTTGCTCCTGTTCCAGTTTTTGCTTCCAACATATTAAAAATCAGCTCATATTTTTAATATAATTGTATAAATGTTTCAACATCTGATATGTTCAGTTGAATCCAACTTTATTTGTACAGCGCCAACTTCACAACGACGTCATCTCAGGACACTTTACAGACTCATCAGTTCCGGCTAATTCCTCATAAACAGCCTAGTTGAGGAAAACCAACAGATTGCACCGAGTCTGGACTTGGATCCAATCCCCCATCCGGAGCCGCACCAGGCAACCGTGTTGTTTGTTACATTTGGGATAAAATATGGGTTCATGAAATGTGTAAATCATTGCTTTGTTTGTTTTTAATGTTTTTCGCAGCACCTGAACCTCCTTTGGACCTGGGGTTGTAAAAGACTAACAAAGAAAACATTTACAAGTCTTGTCTTCTCAGTTCATGTCATCTCAGACAAAGTGGATGGATCGTCTTCATCAGAGGACAGATGGAAGCTCGACACTCGGCTCTGTGGGCCTTCTCTCGAGCTCTTTGTGTTGCAGCTTTTGTCCGATGGAAAGTAAAGGCAACGCGACTGTCATGTCTGTTTTCATTGTTTAAATGATAAATAATATACTCAAGATTTAATAGAAGAAACTGTGTGAGTTGTGTTTTCTTGTTAATTCAGCTGAAATGAGCAGAAACGCTGCTGAGGGATGAAACTGTGTGGTTTCAGCCTGCAGAGGGAGATAAAGAGCTGCCAGAGTCATCCTCTGTTGGGATGTGGCTCGTTTCCCAGCATCTCACACAGCGATGGATGCAGGATTATCTGATGGATTTCCAAACATTACACCTGTAGCAGCTTATCTTCCAGTAAGAGATCCTGCAGCCCGGCTTCGTAAAAGAGGCTAAAATAGGTGCATAGTTTTGTGAGAGGAATCACCAGAGGTCAGGGAAAGTTTATATGAGCCAGTTGGAGTTGCTCATCCCTGCTTCAAATAATCCCTGGTCCAGCATCATCAGCTCATCCCCTGTAATCTCAGATCGTTGTCCAGTTACAGCTTCCTGGTTTTGGCCCTCTGACCCAGATAAACACACACTGCACCTCCTTGTTGTCCAGTTTTAATTACAAGCAGGGCCGGATTAAAAGTGCACAGGCTGCTGGGCCCAGAGTGTTCCAGGGGCCCCCCTTCACCACAACATTGTGAAAATTGTGATACACTGTGAAAACGACATTTCTAACATCTCTCAGCCAATGGTACCACTAGCAATACACTAGACACTGTGGTGTAACTGTCTGGCTTTTATGTACATTTTGTTTTATGTCCAAAATGCTGGTGTATGCCATATGCGGGCCCCAATGGGCCCCAAGTGGGCATGGGCCCATAATGCCCATTGGATAATCCGGCCTTGATTACAAGCCATCAGATTCTGTACTTTTTAAGTGTTTTTCATGAGATTGAACCTGGAAAACTCTGAACTGGCTGCCAGAGACAAGTCCAGTAAAACACATTGCTCATTGATGAGTGACTTTTAGATTTTAATGGACCAAAAATCTGGCTTCTGTTGATTCGATAGTGAGCTGATTCCCAGCATCAAACACCACCAGTAAGCAGTTCAGCCTGTTTGATTTGACGGCTGGTGGGAGTTTAGATTTTGAGACGTGATTCGTGAGACGTGTAGTGATTGATCCTGGAAGGCTGTTTTTACATTCCTGGATATCCTAAATGGTCCACAGAGCAGAGGAAACCATGATGTGGGACCACAATGAATAAACACAAGTTAGTTGGCAAGGCACCAGTTTCTTTCAGCTTCAGATTAAAGTTCAGTTTTTATCAGTTTGAAACGAGTTTCTGGATCTTCACAGCCACACCGTCCTCTATCAGGTCCGCCTGTTCGATGGGACATGAGACGTAGTACAAAAAGAGATGGAGCATTAATTTTCATCCTGTTTACGCAACGATGAGAACATAAAATTAAACAAGGAAGGCAGAAGTATGTTGTAACCACAGCAGAGACTTTCAGAGGGAGGAGAAGGGCCTCACCACGTCCACAAAACCACAATCAGACACAAAGTCGGAGAGGATGTTGCCTGCTGCACCACACAGCAGCTGTTTATGCCTTTAGTCAGGAAAGACGAGCATGGTGAGATGGAGGTGACATTAGAAACCATTATCAGGCGTTTTGTGGCTGTGTGCTACTGCTGACTCTACACTGTTGCAACAATGCAGTTTCCCCACTAATAAAGGGTTTCTCATTCTTATTTTTGGTTCCAACCAAGATCTGCAGAACATCATCTCTGAACACACATGTCCAACCTGGAAGCAGATGGTCTCCAGCAGCAGAAGACCACACCGGGTTCCCTCCTGTCAGTAAGAACAGGAAACTGAGGCTACAAACCTCCACAGGCTGGAAACTTCCAGCAGCATGATGCACCATGTCACAAAGCTCACATCATCTCCACCATGACGATGAGTTCACTGTCCTCCAACGGCTCCACAGTCACCAGATCTACATCCAGCAGAGCAGCTTTGGGACGTGGTGGAACGGGAGATTCTCATCATGATGAGGTGGAACGGGAGATTCTCATCATGATGAGGTGGAACGGGAGATTCTCATGGTGATGAGGTGGAACGGGAGATTCTCATCATGATGAGGTGGAACGGGAGATTCTCATCATGATGAGGTGGAACGGGAGATTCTCATGGTGATGTGGTGGAACGGGAGATTCTCATAGTGATGAGGTGGAACGGGAGATTCTCATGGTGATGAGGTGGAACAGGAGATTCTCATGGTGATGAGATGGAACGGGAGATTCCCATGGTGATGTGGTGGAACGGGAGATTCTCATGGTGATGAGGTGGAACGGGAGATTCTCATGGTGATGAGGTGGAACGGGAGAATCTCATCATGATGAGGTGGAACGGGAGATTCTCATGGTGATGAGGTGGAACGGGAGATTCTCATGGTGATGAGGTGGAACGGGAGATTCTCATGGTGATGAGGTGGAACGGGAGATTCTCATGGTGATGAGGTGGAACGGGAGAATCTCATCATGATGAGGTGGAACGGGAGATTCTCATGGTGATGAGGTGGAACGGGAGATTCTCATGGTGATGAGGTGGAACGGGAGATTCTCATCATGATGTGGTGGAACGGGAGATTCTCATGGGGATGAGGTGGAACGGGAGATTCTCATCATGATGAGGTGGAACGGGAGATTCTCATCATGATGAGGTGGAACGGGAGATTCTCATGGTGATGAGGTGGAACGGGAGATTCTCATCATGATGTGGTGGAACGGGAGATTCTCATGGGGATGAGGTGGAACGGGAGATTCTCATCATGATGAGGTGGAACGGGAGATTCTCATCATGATGAGGTGGAACGGGAGATTCTCATGGTGATGAGATGGAACGGGAGATTCTCATGGTGATGAGGTGGAACGGGAGATTCTCATCATGATGAGGTGGAACGGGAGATTCTCATGGTGATGAGGTGGAACGGGAGATTCTCATGGTGATGAGGTGGAACGGGAGATTCTCATGGTGATGAGGTGGAACGGGAGATTCTCATGGTGATGAGGTGGAACGGGAGATTCTCATGGTGATGAGGTGGAACGGGAGATTCTCATGGTGATGAGGTGGAACGGGAGATTCTCATGGTGATGAGATGGAACGGGAGATTCTCATCGTGATGAGGTGGAACGGGAGATTCTCATGGTGATGAGGTGGAACGGGAGATTCTCATGGTGATGAGGTGGAACGGGAGATTCATGGTGATGTGCAGCAGCTGTGTGATGCTTCATGTCAACATGGAGCAAAATCTGTGAGAAATGTTTCCAAAAACCTTGATGAATCTGATGCCAAGAATTAAAGTAGTTCTGAAGGTAAAAGGGGTCCAACTCAGTACTAGCAAGGTTGACCTGATGGGTATAGATGCAGATTTTAACTGGTTCCTCATTTCAGTTCCAGAATTTTAGATCTTTCTGGACAATCTGGCATTATCCTGCAGTCCAGAAGCTTGCAGTTGACACATGCATGTGTGACGGGGTCAAATGCATGGGTTTTAAATGAAATTGTTTTATTGCATGTGTTTTTAACTTGTTGCCGGCACTACTAACCCCAGGCCTAACGAGCTCACCCTTGATTGTTAAAAGGGAACACCTGTGAGTGTCTGGACAGATTATTCAAAAGAGCAACAGGTGTGGCAGGAGAGACAGAGAGAGAAGGAAAACAAAAAGAGAAGCAGAAGAGGAGCAGGACAAGGAAGGGGATGGAGCACCTGGAAAATGGAAGGCGACGACGACGACGAGGAGGAGGAGGAGGAGGAGGAGGAAGAGGAAGAGGAAGAGGAAGAGGAAGAGGAGGAGGAAGAGGAAGAGGAAGAGGAAGAGGAAGAGGAAGAGGAGGAGGAAGAAGAAGAGGAAGAAGAAGAAGAAGGGACCGCTAGGGGGCCAGTGATGACAGGTCCCACCACGGCTTGGTGGTGGCCAGGCGGAGCCTGAAGAGCAGCAGCCGGTCTGGACCCTAAGGCGCAGCTACTCAGTCCTGGGCCTACGGATACTCCTGGCCCAGGACCAAGCGTGAGTAAAAAGGCTTAGTTTAGGGTCCAGAGGGAGAGGCTGGCTGCAGGGCCAGGCAGGAGGGTCACCCTCTTAAGCGTGTAGACTGCCAAGTATGCTCCTCTCTGCAGATCCTGGATGTGATGTCGCCAAATCGAAGGCTGAAGACAGGATCCGTCGCTGCAGAGAGGAGGGCCACCCCAAGCTGCACAGTGGTCATTTTAAAGGACATTTTAAGGACATCTGAGAGGACTGGGGTTTTATCATTTTAACTTCTTAACCTTTTTATTATCATCTTATTAAACCATTTTTATTGAGATTTTAGTGTGGTTGACTCTGCTCCCCCTGATTTTTAAAAGAACCAAGGTGGCCGGGAGGACCCTTGTTTTTTTTACCTGTTTTTATTTTCTTTCTTTTTTTTATTCTTTTTTTTTAAACACGCCCCGGCCACCCCTGTGTTACACATGCAGAGTGTTAAAGAACCGCAGTGCAACAGCTGAAAGAAAAAGTTAAAAGTCCACAGTAGGTAGAGTTTAATCTCACCTCTTCACACTAACTGCCTGACTCACCTGAACTTGGACTCAGGTAACACGTTACACAAACTATCATTAAGACCATTCTGACCAGTCTGTTGAACCACTCTGCACTGTTGAGGTTGCATGTGATAGCATTGTTCCTATTATAGTTTCCACACAGTGCTGCATGTCCCAGTATCCCAGTATCTACATACAGCATGCATACACAATACATTTCACCCTGAAACAGCTTCACACATGCAGTTCAGGCTCAATATAACAGGCTGAAACATCGTCATCATGTATCCAGGAGATCAGTGAGCCTGGAAATGATGAAAACATGCCATGTAACCCTTTAAGGTCCTGAAGTGTGGAAATAAACCTGTTCAATGATAAAAAAAAAAGTGCTTTTATTCAGTTACTGTTTCACATTTGGACCTCCATCCATCCATCCATCCATCCATTTTCAGCCGCTTATCTGGGGTCGGGTCGCGGGGGCAGCAGCCTAAGCAGGGAAGCCCAGACTTCCCTCTCCCCAGCCACATTTGCCAACTCTGCAGGGGGATCCCGAGGCGTTCCCAGGCCAGCCGAGAGATGTAATCCCTCCAGCGTGTCCTGGGTCTTCCCCGGGGTCTCCTCCCAGAGGGATGTGCCTTGAACGCCTCACCAGGGAGGTCCAGGAGGCATCCTGTCCAGATGCCCGACCCACCTCAACTGGTTCCTCTCAATGCGGAGGAGCAGCAGCTCTACTCTTTCCTCATCCCAGATGACTGAGCTCCTCACCCTATCTCTAAGGGAGAGCCCGGCCACCCTGCGGAGGAAACTCATTTCAGCCGCCTGCATACGAGACCTCCTCCGTTCGGTCACGACCCACAGCTCATGACCATAGGTGAGGGTAGGAACGTAGATCGACTGGTAAATCCAGAGCTTCGCCTTCTGGCTCAGCTCCTTCTTCACCACGACAGACCGGCGCAGAGTCCGCATTACTGCAGACGCCGCACCGATCCGTCTGTCGATCTCACGCTCCGTCCTTCCCTCACTCGTGAACAAGACCCCGAGATATTTAAACTCCTCCACTTGAGGCAGGACCTGACTCCCGACCCAGGGAGGAAAATCCACTTCATTATTGTTACTATATTATAAACTTATCTCAACCGTGATGGAAATGTGCGGCTCCAGCACCAATAACTGCTGAATAGTGAACAGTTGATACAGAAGTTAAATGAATTATGGTAATAAGTAAGCACATTGATCAATTGTTTATTGAAATTGTTCAAAGTCAAATGTTAATTGGTGTCTGTGGAGGGGGACTGGACATCCTCCTTCTGTGAAGAGAATTGTAATTACCATTGGTATATTGAAAAACTTCCAATAATTTTACTTCTAGTTTAAAGTGTGTAAATTCAAATGCTCAGCAGCTAATGGTGTTATTTACCTCTTGTCCTCTTGCCAGGACACAGGCGCTAAAGGAGGGAAGTTGGTCCAGCAACCTGCTTAAGAGCTGCAGGAGCGTACCATGTTAACGAGGAGGGGGATGTACAGCAAAGATAAATTAGTCTTATGTACAATATGGGGTTAGATAGATATGGAATTATTTATATATATTTATATATATATATGTGTGTGTGTGTATATGCAAATATTTATGTTTTGTGGCATTTGACGGTTGTTAATATGTGTTAATATTTTGTGGTTTTGTTATTGTTGCCCCACCTCAACGGGCTGATCCCCTGAGCTTTGGTAGCAGGAGGATATAAAAGCGTGCTGTTACTTTAGGGAATGTGATGATAGTCGGTGTCTGCATGGAAATAAAGCGTGGTGCTCATTTTGGACTATAAAGCAGTCTCAGGTCTTTTCATATCATTTGTTTGACTGATGGGCAACTGACATCAACCATTTTATAAAAATAAAAAAAAAATTGTTATTCTCCAAGGAAAAAAAATATGCAGACAATTTAATCTTGCCATTTTTTCTTAGTTAAAACTTATAAGGGTTAAAATGGAACTCTGTCATGCTCTTTTTTTTTTCAACTAAATACAGCAAACTACAGCTACTTGTAACCTGTATTTGATGCCTTATATGTGTCCACTTGTGTTTTTTTCCTTTAACTGGAACATGGTGGAAAACAGCAAACATAACTGGAGGCATTAATACAAGTAAATTAACCTACTTGGACATTAAAAAAAATGTACTTTTTCCCTAACACCAAATATTTAATACAGTATAGATTGCGTTGTTGCTTATTGATCTATATTTAAAGACCAAACAGGCACCTTTCTTCTGGATTTGGACCTTTCCAGGAACTGAAACAGCATGTGATAATTCATAATTATAATATATATTATATGACTGACAAAGATCTGCCTTCTGGCCCAGTGAAGCAGCAGCGACGTGAGGCACCATGCAGTCAGCACAGAGAGCGTCCAGTCTGGGAGACATATGGCTGCTGGTTATGTAAAGCAGCCGTAAGTCTTCTCGCTGAGGTGCAACATGTCACGCAGAGGAGACAAGTTAAGCGTTTTTCCCGAGCTCTCTGTCTTACTGACTGATGTAGGTCAGCAAGTCAGACTCTAATCCAAGCTCGTCTGTGAATCTCAGCTCTGGTTAACAAGTTTAATTCAGTGCTGTTTTGAGGTTTTTCCATCTAACTGGGGTGTTTTACCATCTGTACTGGCTACTTCTACATTTATACCTGAGAAGTGATGCAGCAACTATGCAGCTGTCAGTGAAACGGGTGCTGAAGGCCAAATTCACAGTTTTATCTAAAGTCTGCATCTTATCTGATGTGCTGTCATCTCCAGCAGCATACCAGCTGCAGATTGTGTGAAAGTTTTCAAACCTGATGATTCTGGGTTTTTGAGAGGTCCAGAAGAAAATGTCCTCATCAGCATTTCAGGCACTTAGTTTGTTAGGTTGTAGGAATTAACATGTTAGATGATTTTCCAGCTTAATTCTCTTTAATAAGTCTTTCTAAGTTTGGCTTCTGACTAACCAATGTTAGTCAGAAGTTGCCAAAATAAAAAAAAGGGGGCAGTAAAATTATGATACATGACGACTAAACAGCAACATATATATATATATAAATATAAATATATATATATATATATATATATATATATATATATATATATATATATATATATATATATATGTATGTATAGAATAAAGTATCTATCTATCTGTAAACTTAATTTATTGACCATGAAATATTTTTTGTGTTGGTGGGTTTGTATAATCGTTATCACATCATATAATTTTTGTATAATTTTTATTTAATATTTTGTTTAGTCTATTATTAAATTTAACATGTTAATTTATTTTAATATATTTTCAAAAATATTAGTCCATAAAATTATTTTATATCTACTCCTCATTCACTCATATTAAAATACACAAAATGTATCAGACATCATAGAAATAAAATAGAAACAAAAGCAGTAAAACGTGTCATTACAGTGCAGCAGAAAAGCCATCGGGCTGGTTCAGACAGCATGTTTCCCCAACAGGAACTAAAAATGTTTTTTTTTCCCGTCACTCTTACTGGAATATTTCTTTTTCCTTTTTAAAAAAATCATACACATATCTTTACCATAAATGAGTAAGCGTGCATTCATTCATTTAAATTATATTAAAATATTATATAAAGTTATTATTTAAATGTATTTGATGCAGTTGCCTGAACGATTTTGTCTCGCTCTGATCAATATTTTCCACGTTTGATCAGGATATCGGCATGAGGTTCCTCATGGGGTTCCTCATGAGGTTCAGACCAGTCAGGGTCAAGTTTTCTTTGTTTTTGGCATCCCGCGTTCTCGACGCGTTCTGAGCGCGTTGTCGACGTTTTGAAGACGTTTTGACGCACTTTTTTTTTTTTTTTTTTGGCGCAACCGGCCTTCCATACCCCGCCGCAGCGCTGGCGCTCCTCTGGGCGGACGCTCCCATCATAACCACCGCCTCTTTCTCCAACTGAACTGGGACAGATTTGTGATTCAGCTTTCCACATATGAGCCGCAAGAAGCGTGAAGAGGGCATGGGACGTCCCGTGTTCCCGAGATGACCGATGCTTCTGGTCAGAACAGGCCCGTCTTTTAGTCGCCAGAGAGGGAAACTTAAAACCAGTCCTGTTTTTGGAGTCCCAGTCCCACCAGTCCCACCAGCACCACCTCTCCCAGTAGGACTTGATTCAAAGGCGAAAACCAAGATGGCTGCTGATTCCGTGCAGGTAGGAAAAGTTGACAACTGTAGCGAAAAGTGCGCAAACTTTCCCCGGACTTAAATAAACATGTTTACAATCAGTTTTTATAAGTTAAAGTCCGCTCTCAGTGGCTGTAAAAGGTTGTTTTAGAGTAAAAAGTTTGCGATAGATCCTACAAAAAACCCCGCTGTCCCGGAGATTTCCATGGATTGAGGCCTGGGAAACTTTTATCCAAACTAAACATCCTGAAATGTTTCTAACAGGTAGTTATTTAGTGTTGGAAGGGAAAACTAGACTTTAGCTTTAACTTTAGGTTAACTACTGGCTGTTAAACCATCTCATCCCACAGTCTGTAGCAGAGTAAACTGGATTTATCTTGTTCAGATGCTGATCATGCTCATAAAATTAGCAATAAATAAATAAATGTAAAGAGGAGTTTTAAAGCACTTTTCAGACTGTTTATAACTGCAACTCTGCAGCCAGGACTTGTATACATTTACATGTAAATAAAAATAAACATGCCTGTTTCCAGTGAGAATCAATAGTCTTGATTAGTAAGGTTTCAGCTGAGTGACGTCAGACCTAATAGTAACTTTTTCTCCAGCTTTACTTTAACAAATGTGATGTTTAACAACATGCCTTTTACTCATGTACTATTATTGATGTTAAATGAGAATATTTGGGGATGTTTTTAGGAGCTAAAAGTAAAAACAACAATGCTAAGTATGAGTGTGTGTTATTGATAAGTGGTGGAACAGACTGAAACCTTACGCTGAGATAAAAAAAGCTGTTTTCTTGTCAGCGATGCTACAGCTGAACCAGCCTAATCCAAAAACAGCTTTATTATTTAGTGTTGGGAGGAAACTAGACTTTAGCTTTAACTTTAGGTTAACTACTGGCTGTTAAACCATCTCATCCCACAGTCTGTAGCAGAGTAAACTGGATTTATCTTGTTTAGATGCTGATCATGCTCATAAAATTAGCAATAAATAAATGCAAATCTTATATTCAGGAGTTTTAAAGCACTTTTCAGACTGTTTATAACTGCAACTCTGCAACCAGGACTTGTATACATTTACATAAAAATAAATATAAACATGCCTGTTTTTAGTAAGAATCAATAGTCTTGATTAGTAAGGTTTCATCTGAGTGACGTCAGACCTAATAGATACCTTTTCTCCAGCTTTACTTTAACAAATGTGATGTTTAACAACATGCCTTTTACTCATGTACTATTATTGATGTTAAATGAGAATATTTGGGGATGTTTTTAGGAGCTAAAAGTAAAAACAACAATGCTAAGTATGAGTGTGTGTTATTGATAAGTGGTGGAACAGACTGAAACCTTACGATGAGATAAAAAAAAAAAAAAAAAAAAAAAGCTGTTTTCTTGTCAGCGATGCTACAGCTGAACCAGCCTAATCAGAAAACAACTTTTTGTTTCCTTTTGTTGTTAACTCAGGACAGGTGGTTTTGTTGCTTGGTCCAGTTTTATATGGTATAATTAAATGTCTAGATAGTAACATAATCAAAGGTCAATGTCTGGAAACTAATTTATGATTTAAAAACCGTATTTTTATGTTGTATCTAATCCCTTTGCCAAAAAACAATTGAACTAAAAAGATATTTTTTACATCCTTTGAGTAAATAATTTATATCCACATTTATGGCAACTGCTATATGAAGCATCATTTTTACTACGGTGTCTCTGAATGGACAAATAACTGTGTGAAGTGAGAACCATCCGTGATTTCTTTGTTAGGTGCTAGAGCAGCATTTGGGATGAGTAACGCCTCCAAAGTACCATAGAAGAAGAAGTAATTGCACGTCAAAGCTCCAGACAACTTCTTGCATTGGTTTTACTGGTGTGCCTTTTTAATTTGGGTGCATCCCAGTTTTTACAGCGTCATTCTCAGCAGCTGGTTTCAATTTATTTTAATGATTGTCTTTTCATCATAACACTTAGACTTTGTGTGATGATCAATACATTGATGACATGTCACAGCGGCTCTGTGTGTTCAGTTCCACCCTGATGCTACATGCATGATACCTACACACACACACACACACACACACACACACACACAGGTGACAGCACGTCTGCAGACAGAGATCATGTGTTGGTAAACACTAGTGCTGTGACGATATGCTTGTGTCCCGATTCAATTCAAATTTTTTGGGTGCCGATCCGATTTAAATTGCGATTCTCACAATTCTTCGATATTGCTGATTGTTCTAGATTAAAACCAAAAAAAGAAAATGTGTAAAACATATCATTCTGCTGCTTTGATGCCCAAGAAGATGAGTAAAAAGATCAATAAAAATGACTAAAATTTCGTAATCAACTATTTTTATTTATTTTTATTTCACAAAAAAAAATTGATTTTTAAAATTGTGAAGCAAATAAAAAAAATCCAGATTCTCACTTCAACCAGCTGGAAATCAGACAGAAATTTCATTTTTTTTTTTTTGTTTTTTTTTAAACTCTCCCAGAAAGCTGAATATGGAAACATTCACAGTCCAGCAAGGATCAGCCGGAGTATTTCTCCTCCTCCGGTGTTTGTAAATAACATCACATCTGTCACACGGACGCCATGTCCATCGCGCAGTTGCCATGTCCATTGTGCAGTTGCCATGTCCATCATGGAAACATCTAGGCGATCGCGTGGGAATACATTATGGGAATATGCACAGTTAAATTGGCTAAATCCACTGTCATTGTTGTAATTTCTGAGTCATATTACGGCTTAAAATGGATCCAGTATCTTTGTGGGTTTTCTTAACCTCAACCTGTTGTCTATTCTAGAGCTAGTGTTGGATTTCTTCATTTTTCTATCTAACCTGTTGGCCACCGCTAATCGTCCGTGGAAGATCTGCAGCAGTCAAAACATATTCACCTCTATCTGCTTCATTTAGCTCAGACACGGTGAAAAAACTCTGAAATTAGTTAGGAAAATAGATCACAAACACATATTTCACGTTTTCCACGATTCTTGTCTGTTGTTGTGATTAATTTCAGAGCGACACGGTGTACGGCCGTAGATCAGAGGGGAAGATCTCTTGGCTTTTTATCACAGTGTTCATGTTAGGAGGGTAGGGGGTCAGAATTAAAGGTGTTCATCTGGACCGGTGAAATGTTGGGTGCAGTGTGGTCACACTCCAGGTCCTGCTTGTAGTTCAGTCATCGCTGCACCTGAAAAAGATGAAAACAA
The DNA here is from genome assembly GCF_933228915.1 of Telmatherina bonti. NCBI lineage: Eukaryota > Metazoa > Chordata > Actinopteri > Atheriniformes > Telmatherinidae > Telmatherina > Telmatherina bonti. The sequence continues at coordinate 35,788,542 of NC_136625.1, forward strand.
GATTTTGGCCACTAAAACTTGTTAGATATGCCGCAAGAACAAGAAGTAGGTTGTTTTTTTATCAGTTCAGTTCATGCTGCACAGGAGGCTTCATCGGCAGCGGGGATCACTGCGTTCATCTGCAACTAACGTGGTTACCGAACATTTAATAAACAACTTCGTCCACGGCGGGATGGTTTGTGCATGTGATCGTGTCTGTGTCTTTCTCGCCACCTCGACCATCTGTTTTTTATTAAAACTGTCTGTTTAACCTGCATCAGCAAAAAATACGGACGCAGCAACTTTCTGCTTCATGCGTTTCCATGTAAACCACGCCCCCCTCAAATGTCCGACCAATCACACGATACATCTCTGAACAGCTGATTCGTTGAGAACAAGCTGCAAGTTGCAGCCCTGTCTTGGCTCCTCCATCTGGTTCTGCTCCTTACGTGATCCAAGATTTTTTTATTCGCAGCTTTTTCCACCAACGATTTTCTCTTTCTTGGCTGTTTAGCAGGAGGAGGCAAATAAACCAAGCCGGGTCGGGAAATCCTTCCTGCATTTTCTCAGCCATGTTTGCCTTCCGAGTTTCTTCTTCATTACTTTGTATTTTCATCCTAACACGCTGTTTATATGCAGAGTGGGGCTATCAGGTACGCGCTGCTGGAGAGGGAGGAGGGGAGCCGGGAGAAGAAGCTTACCAAATATAAAAAATGAACAACTTCAATTGGGTCCGAATGTTTGGATTGGTCAGAGTTTTTACAGATTTACAGTAAACTGAGAAGTCTAACTATATTTCTTATTGTTCATGATTACAGAATGTATAGACTACTATCAGGATGAGGAACCACTTCACCCAGAGTAAAGAATAAATGTCTCTGAGCAACATTACCTACCCCATCTTTAACACACACCGTCTAATCACAACCCTGCTTGGTATATGATGTCATTGCTGTGCCCGTCTTTACCAGTAGATGTCTATAGTCCCGACAAACGTAACATTTTAATCATGCAAAGCTTGTAAAGTGGGGGTGTCAAACGAACGGCTCAGGGGGCAAAACTTACCTGCCAGAAGCTCCAATCAGGGTTCCTGAAATGGGCCTGGTAAATTAAAAAATGGCATCGGGGATATTTTTACTCTACTGCTGAAAATCACCTTCACGTCCGGAAAGCTGTCGGTTCATGAAACGTTCCAACTGGGGATGTACCGATACCAGCATCGGTATCGGCTCAATACCAAGCGTGTGTACACGTACTTGGTATTAATAAAAGTGTCTCGATACCACACAAGTCAAGCTAGCACAGGTGTGTTAGATGACATGCTTCGGACGTGTTTTAAAAGAAATAAATGCCTTAAATGTAAAAATGTGACTTTTTTTGTTACACTAAAACAGTCGTCTTCCAGACTATTTTCATTCAACAAGAGCATACTGAGACAAGAAGAGAGCCGCCACACACCAGAAAAAAAGCATTCCCACGCTACGTATTCTCCTACGTTGCCAAATCGGTAACATTCAGCTTTTTAGCAAGGAATCGTTATCCTAATGAAATCTTACACAGTTATAACCAGTTATAACAATAGTCACAATAATGTTCACATAAACAGATTTAGTTTCAGCAAATATTGGTATCGGCAGATATTCAAGATTCAGATATCGGTATCGGATCGGAACTTCCAAAAAGTGGGTCGGTACATACCTTGTTCCAACAAAAATAAAAAGGTTTTGTCATCTGTGCTGCACACAGGACCGAAAAAACACCATCCAATCATTTTAACCGGCCCCGCTCTAAACGATTGGATGGTGGTACGTCTATCAAACTCAGCTGCCTTTTATCCCCCCAACCCATCTGCACGTGCCACTTTTTGTGCACAAACCATGTGTTCTCAGAGTTTTTGAGATATAAAGATTATTTATTCATGCTAATTGTTTCAGCACAAACGATTAAGACTATTTTCATACGTTTTTGTTGGTGGGGGGGCCACCTTCATGCACGGTTGGAGGCTTATTAAGGCGACAAAATGAGAGCCAATATTTGGCTAGATTAGGTCAAATGTAAGGCTGCAAATTTGTCACTGTCTGCATCAGTGAGGAAGATGGTTATTTTTGATAGATTATCTTCACAGTTGTGGCAAAGTGCCCTTATTCGGATTTAAATATGACGCAAGATAAGTAAATTTGTTGTTAAATGCATCGTTAAAAATGAATACTCATCCGAAATATGAGCGGCGTTTTTTTTTTTTTTTTTTTTTTTTTTTTAGTTTTCCAGCATTGGTTTCCATGGTGACGGAAACTATTGGTTTTAGATTTATTTTCTTTTTTTCCGTTGACATTTTAGTGACGTCACGGTGGAGGAACTCAGTGATTGGTCATCTTCTTTCGGTTGCACACATTCACGAGCAGAAAGCCACACCCACCTTCACTGCTCAGTATCACTGCTGCTAGCAGTTGACCAATCAGACGCAGCTGCAGGCGGGACATGGGGCGGGGCTTTCTCTGTTGGTTTGTTTCTGGCAGAGGCTGATCTGAGAGGATCAATGCATAATGAATGAAGGAGTTTGTGAAAATTGCTTGATTATTTCTTGCAGATTAAAATAAATTAGACTGAAATGTGCATCATAGAGACGCTAACTTTGACAGCCATAAAAAATCCAGTGTTTTTTCTATTAATGTAAGATAAATTTAATTTACAATAATCCTGCTTCCTGAAACGTTTTGGCGTTAGACACGTCTGTGCTTTTTGTTGGGGAAGTCTAAGTAAATTGTGAACTGTGTATTTTTTTGCTGGAATAATTGTCCAGGATCTCCTGAAAGTATCAGGAAAATAAACCAGGAAATATTATATAGTAAATAAAACTTTTTGGGGTTACACATATGTATGCTATTTGTTGGGGAGGGGGGTATTTTGCTGGAATAATTGCTGGAATCATTTTTCAGGATCTCCTACGCTAACTTTAAATGTTTGTGATTGTCTTGAAATTAATAATGTAAAAAAACAAGAAAACTAAAATACTGTAAAATACAGTTAAATATTAAATTGACAATAAGTATCAGGAAAATAAACAGGTAAATATTACATGGTAAATAAAAAGAAAAAAAAAATAAACAAAAAGCTTTTTATCACAGCTGTGCGACAGGCATTAAGGAGTTTGCTGGAATTTTTTTTAATGGCAGGGTTTATGTTTCTTATATTTATTATAATACATTTACTAGATATGGATTTAATGTGTTTTATCTCTTTGTACATGTTTTGTACATGATGAATCAGACTTGAGTTTGTGAGGTGAGTTGGTCCAGTTGCTCAGATGGATGGGGAAAACTGCACAGATGTGGAAGTGTTACACATACTTACATCTAAAACAGCTCTGTAAAAGTTATTAAATTAGATTAAGTGATAGATTATTTTATTTATTGTGTTTTCTAAGATTTAATCCACATGTTGACGATAAAGTGAAGCAAAATATTGTTAAAGCTGCACTTACTTTTCTCAAGAAAATTCAGTTTTTTCCTGATAAATTTTCCAAAAGGATAGTAAACAGTTTGATAACCTCGTAGTAGTTCTTTGCAGTCAACCAGAGGAAAACATTTGGGATTTTATTATGCTGTTAAGTGGTCCGGCCTACTTGCAGATCAGATTACGCTCTATGTGCCTCCTGAACTAAAAGGAGTTTGACACCCATGTTGTTAAGCCTTGTGTGGAATTACTAAAGAAATAAAGTTTAATTGATAGAATTATAATACAAGATGAGAAGGGCTTGAGTCATATTAGCGCTAGGACAGAAGGGAACGTCCATAAGTTGAGTAAATCACTCAGAAACATTTTATTCCCCCGTGTTGCTCCTGTGGACACTGTCTTTCTGTGTTCGACAGAAATGACCTCTTATCTGAGGCACAAAGACACAACATACAGTTCGACTCATGGTGGGATATGTGTAACGCTCGTGTGAGGTTTGCACTAGCACGATGGTTGTTTATTGCCTGGCGTTGCTATTTTTGACCACAGCAGAGCTCAAGGCCTTGGCCTCCGCTCTGCAGCAAACGGTGGGGTAAGATAGGCTCGGTGTCGGGTTGTCGACACACACAGGCCTCGTGCAGAAATGCTATAAGCATGAACTTAGAAAGTGGCCTCAACTTTCCATCGTCCTATTAGCTTGCATGGAGCTTAAAAGTAAGTTAACCTGCTTACACTTGAAGTTTTGACCCATATTTGTCTTCATATCATAATTTAGTTTTATGTCCCAGAGAATTAAGCATCTATTGTTGCATTTAAGGACTTTGCAACTGCTTTGGTTCTTTACAGGGTTTAAGTCACATTTTATTTAAAAGATCCTTGTTTGCTTCAACATTTCACAGAGCAACAAGCTCACAGCAGTTCCCACCATCCGTCATAAACTCTGTGTTGTATGTCTGGAAACATTTGCTTACAGTTCTTGCTTCACTTGTCTGTGAACCTGATAAGTTTCAAGTTCCTGGTATGACGGGTTTCCCCCTCCTGACATGCTTTAAAGCGAGACAACATGCTAAAGCCCCTACATGTAAAACAGCGGGGTTGGGGAAACAGGAGAAGGAGCTAACTGTGGAAATCGGTGCCCATCCTCTTACTTTCAATCAAACTCTTTTTGTTTGATGTCAAATTAAAACCAGGGTCTTTTTCAGCTGATGAATTCCCGTCTTATCTGATTGGCCTTTCTTAGATTTCCTTGCATTGTTGCACAGTAAAATAGGACCATTTGTGTGTCCTCATGCTGTCCTCTCACCACACTGGGCAAACAGCAGCAGAGCAGTCAAGCTTTGCAGGGCAGGGCCTAAAGGGAGAGACACCCCCCCCCCCCCCCCCCCCCCCCCCCCCCCCCCCCCCCCCCCCCCCCCCCCTCTCCCACCACCACCACCACCACCCCTCGCCTCTCTCCCTCTGGCAAGTCATGACCTCCATTTTACCTATGAGTCATCAAGGAGCCTCTGGATATGTGCAAACTATCCTTTCCTCTGAAGTGAGCACCCATGGAGGAAAGAGTGTTTTATGGTTTTTGGAGGGGATGGCTAAGGTGATGGAAATCCTTCTTCTCAGCAAACACATTGTTGTTTCACTGCTCTACCTTGGGTTAGTTATTTAACCTGTTGTGACCTGATGCCACATTTCAAAATGTCATTTTTATTTGTAGTCGTGAAAAACTGAAGTCTTCCATTTTCTCTTAAATTCAGTGATTTGACTGGTTAAATAGCTTTTAATTTTGTTTCTACTTTCTTCTTAACAGGGGTTATAATAAAAAACCAACCAAACAAACAAACAAAAAAAACCAGTTTGGAGACCAAAACGGGTCCGAGCTCCAATCCGGACCGCATGTGGAAAATGTGAAAATGACATAAAAGATATTAACTAGATTTTCTGTTATATATCTAAAATATTTCCAAGTCAGGGAGGTTTCTGCTTTCTTTCTATTGTAATCAATGTGACTTCAGTTTGTATTGATGAGTTCAGGTTGTCAGGACTACCACACGTTAGGACTGGGCGATTAATCAGATTTTAATCTCAACTACGATCTGGGTTTTCAACGATGATAAAAATAAAAGGGTGTGATTATTTTTCTCTCTGCAGTTTCCTCTCCTGCTGTCTTCAGCTGCTAATCGAGCGTCTCTGGCGTTGCAGCGCTGTGCTGTAAACTCCTCCCACAGCCGCTTTGCTTTCATTCAGACACTGTTGCCAACTTGGAGACTTTCTCGCTAAATCTGGAGACTTTTTTGTTAAAAGCAACAAATCTAGCAGCTTTTACTGGAGTTATTAGAGACTTTTCTGGTGTTTTGGCGACTGACTTGAAGGCACATATTGTTCTGCAGTTACTGTAAGGAAGGAGCAGCGGGAGCCTCTCCCGTCCTAAAGCACTCCCAGGCGGCCAGTCTCAGTCGGCTCCGGCTGCAGGTCCATGTAGAATAACTGCAGTAGGTTGTGGAAGTTCACCTAAACATAGTTTATACCATTGTCAGTGACAACTGGCTGCATTATTTTCCTATACATATTTCGGCCAGTTAAACACTGTAACATCCCTCCGTTACGGGGGGTTACCATAGCAACGCGTTAACCAGCTGGTTCAGATCAGCCGTCTTTTAACAGGTGAATGAGAGAAACGCGCTGCAGCCTGACAGCGGTTGTTTGGTATAAAACGTACATCCAGGCCAACGTAAAATAGTTTGTATACTTCAGCAAATGTTGTAGAAAAGAAATACAAATTTGTCATAAAATATTAACTGTGTGCTACCGTGGTGTAAGTGAATTAAACAACTCGTAACCGTGTGTTAGACGGTTATAATGCCCTACGCCGAGTCGAGAACACGACGCGCAGCGTTGTTTAATCCTTACTTATATTTATCTATTCAGTTTACATCAGTATTTGCACTTTGTCAAGACAAAGCTTCATGTTACTTGTTTGTTTTCTAAAATATGTGGAATCCTAAAGACTTTTTTTAAAAACTCATGATTTAATGTTAAAAAAAATTCATGTTGTTAAAGATAAAAGGATAATCGTGTTAAATAATCGGGATCTCAATTTCAGTCAAAAGAATCGCGATTATAATTTTTTGCCATAATCGAGCAGCCCTAGTACACTTGTGGAAATGTACATGCTACTCTAATTATGATGTGCAAAACTGTATTTTTTTTTGTTTGATACTTCTTTTAAATAAATGTTTTGTAGTTTGTAGAACAATTTTAATCAACATGAAGATGTAAAACTGGGACAAAATAAAATAAAACATTTTAGTTATTTAAAAGCATTTTGATCATATATTTCTTCCCTTTTGCACTAAAACATCTGAAAAATGTGAATAAAAGGTTTTAGTGAATATTTTTTTTGGAGTCTTTTCAGTTTTTTTTTTTTTGTTTTTTTTTTTAAATTTAAGAAAAATGACCAGGGCTGCAACTAACGATTATTTTAATAATTGACTAATCTGTAAATAATTTTTTCGATTAATCACAATTATTTCTGTCCGGCCCTCCATATGTGCTTCCAGTTGATGCAGCTCTTTTTACAGGCTCCAGTATGTTTTAGCCCACTCTCTTCATTTGCATCATATGAATGTCCCTCTGATTCCCAGTCAGTCACAACATAATGTCCTTTAGTAAGTTAAAAGAACAACTCCTGAACCAGTTGAATATTAAATTTAAGCTTAACAGCTTACTACTATTATTTTTTTCTTTTTAAATTCAAACTTAGCTATAGTGTCATATCCAAGCTGTACAGAATTTGCCTCAAAAGGAAAACACAATATTTATAAATATTTTAACCTCTTAATTTTTGTAGAATTGCATCGAAATGATTATTTACATCTTGAAAAAGCCTGTTTTGTAGGTAAACAAGGGCCAGAATCCTTTAAAACATTCTTGAATCTAAACGGTGATCCGGATCACCACCAACATCAAATCACTTCTTCCTTATTACATTTCCAACAACTCCTGAAAATTTCATGAAAATCTATCCTTAACTTCTGTTTTTTTGTGTTCTTGAACACAAACAGATAAACGGCAGTAAAAACATGACCTCTTTGGCAGAGGTAACAACAGCACATCGCTACTCGCTAACGCTAACTTTCCCTACCGGAACACTGGAAACCATGACTACCGGGTTGCTTTCCTTCCAGATGCTCATGCATGACTGTCATGCTGCTGTGGTACGCCAAACTCGGCGTGGCAGACGACACATTTCACCTGTTTGACACTTTGTTTAGCGTGAAATATCTACAAACTTTGGAAATAGGTTGCGCCGCCGTCAGTTTCTTCTTCGTTGTTTAAACAAAGACGCTGCACAAAATGACAATACTACCCCCAGCACTTCCTGTGGTGCTTTGTGTCATTTACTTGGTGTTTAGAGTTCTTATATTGTCTGAAAAGCCGTGGTTGGTAAACAGCGTTAAGTCGCATGACGCAGCGTTTTATTAGCAAAGCCGTTACGGCGTTTATAACGTGACGCGTTGATGAATTTTCATTGCCGACTTTGTTGACAAATTGTTGCGGCCTTAAAAATGACCATGTGTTATCATGGGTATTAATTAAGAAGATTTTTATAGACGAAGATAAGTAAATGTTAGGGCTGTGACGATATGCTTTTATCCCGATTAGATTTGATTCCAATTTTTTGGGTGCCGATTCGATTTAAATTGCTAGTCTCACAATTCTTTGATATTGCTGATTTTTGTAGATTAAAAATAAATGTGTAAAACTTTTTTTTTTGCGAGTAATTTTCTTGATTTAAATTAGGTAAAAAAACAACACAGTAGCCAGAGCATCATTCTGCTCCTATAATGCTCAAGAGGACAAGTAAAAAGATCAATAAAAATGACAAAAATGAATATATATATATATATATATATATATATATATATATATATATATATATATAAAATGGATTATTTTTATTTGATTAAAAAAAATTTTTTTTTTTTTAAAACAAAAAAAAAAAGATTCTAAAATTGTGAAGCAAAAAAAGTCCTGATTTTAAAATTTTTCGATTCAATTTTCCCACCCTTAGTGTGGATGAATTGTATCCTCAGTATCTGGATTTCTGAACGTTTTTCTGAAAAACATCTTCAGGTTTTGCAATGCAAATGAATGGAAACTCAGCTGGTGGTGATGGACAGCAGTGCCTGCTTTAAACGGATAACTTCAGCTGTAAGCATCATCTGCACTAACGGTGAACTCCAGCTCTGGTCTTTCTAGTTTTTAATTCCTCTTTGGTGGCACAATTTGACAGAAGTTGCTTTTCAGGGGAGCAGCAACAGGCTGCCAGTGTTGTGTTTTTAACTGGGGTTAATTTTAGACAGTCCTCCCTGGCGTGAGATTAGGTCCCATTCTGGGCTCCTCTGACCTCACCGAGTGAGAAGCTAAGAAGGATTTGGCCGTCGCTGCTCAAGACGGTTTATCTTCCCTGTTTATGTCAATGGGCTGTGTGAGAAAACCCAAAGTGAGAGAGCTGGAGAAAAGCGGATATTAGCAGATTGAATGACTGAGACTTCAGTCTGGCTTGGCTGTAGTCTAACCTTTGCATCGGAGGATACGATTACTCCTGTTGGACAACAGAAGCTGGACATTATGATGGTTTAACTGGTCAGCAGATCATGCGTGGAATTGTTTGTCCTACTGATCTAGAGATGGAATTGGCTGAAACAGATGACGTTATGGTAAGTCAGGAGAGGTTTTTCCTGCCGAATTCAGGCATCCATTCATTAGCCAGTTTTAATAATGGAATGGACTAAAGCTGCATTTCTCACCTTTTTCACTGTGTTTTATGTTGCGTTTACATACAATTTTTCCAGAAATCCATGACAATAAGGAGCTCAAATAGATAAATAGATACTTTATTCCTCCCCGAGGGAAAATTCCAAGTAAGAAAAGGTTTCGTTTAGTTTATTAAGGATCCCCATTAGCTGTAGCATGCTACAGCTATTCTTCCTGGGGTCCGGCACAATTATAATATCAAAAACAAAAACTTGTAAAAAGTTACATAGTACATCAACGCTTTAGTTCAATCCTGGAAGACAAGCTATTTACATATTCATCTCTTTACATCCATTTTTACAGAAGTAAATGCATGGATGTAATGTTTATTCATGTTACATCCTGTCATGTAAACTATTCATTCACTTATTTATAATTGGATATCAACCTATATATTTGATTATCTATAATAAAAATCTTCTAGTACACCTCTATCCACATTGTCAATTTGTTTACTCTATGACACATTCATTTGTATTTATTGTACTTTTATCTAGGCAGTGAAGATTGTATGGGATTAAGTTTGAACAATGTGAGCTGTGTGTTGAACTCTGGGTCACAATTTAAAGGGTTTGTCAGAATAACATAAGAAAAGATGAAGTCAGAGAACTTAGATTGACACGCTCTGTAATGTCATGTTATCCCAAAATGAACTAATGGAACGACAGTGTGTATTCATAGTGACCTGTAAATCTGTAGCATTCAGGAAGTGACTGCTAATCCCTCTTAAGTTAAGGTGATGGCTTTAAGGATGCAGGTCAGTGGGAGTTGACAGCAGTGAAGGCAGCGCGTACTGAGGCTGCTGTCCTGGATTGAACCAGCTGTAGTATTCATTTATACATTTTACTGCTGTAATTGTAATATCAGAGAAATATTCAGATTGTTATATGCTAATTAAATTCCCAACATGTGAAATTGCATGAACATCCCTTTTTATAGATCTCGAAGTTTGATCTGTTTCTGTCTTTTAAGGCCAACGTCTGAAAATAATTTAGAAACAAAGATAGATGGACAAGAAGGCTTATTTTGACTAAATCCCTCTTTTCTGTAAATGATAAATAAACATTTAAACATTTGGAATTCTTTCATAGAGAAGAGATGGAAAGGACCTCTATCTGGACTTGGGAGCATTCTTTCTGGAAACTACATGATGAGAATAGTTTTTAAATATTTCTTTTCAACCCGAGAAGAGAATTTAGAAACTGAGGAAATACATCTAGCAGCTAGCTGCTATCTAAATAATACAAGAACGGAAACAACATATCTGAAATAAATATGGTTTCTTCTACAGGTTCCTCCACGCTGACGAGTGTGAAAGAACCTGTAAAAGAAACCATATTTTATGGAAGATGGACGTGACGTCACCTGTAGGTTTCTGAAAAGCTGAAGCTGCCGTCGCCTTCTTGGCAGCATAACGCTTGTTGTCACTGTGGGAAAATAAAAAGAAATTGACTTGAGAGGGCCTGTGAGCATGGTGGTGGATGATTGACATCTTGTTTAGAGCTAACTGAGCTAACCTGGAGCTAACCCTAACCTGTTAACTGAGGTAGTTAAGTCAAGTTGTTGGTTGTGCAACACTGTGCCTTCTTGCAGTGGGATATCAGACACCTGTCAATGAAAAGGGCACACCTCTAAGTATGAGTAAATATGAGATTTAAATAAATGACCAACAGTATTTTTTGTACCAGGTTGTAAACATGTTTATTTCTGCTGTAAACATGTTTATTCCTGCTGTAAACATGTTTATTTCTGCTGTGAAGTTGGTCTTTTTAACATGGGAGTCTATGGGGATTTGCTTTTTTGGAGCCCCTAGTGGATGAGGGAGGAACTGCAACCTTTAGCCACTTACACAAAGACTTCACTTCTGTCCAACAAACTTTGTCGCTTCCCTCAACCTGATGCTGAGTCAAATATATAAAAAAGGTTTTTGTTTCATCTATATAAATTAATGTTAATGCGCCGCATGGCGCTGTAAGTCCAACTCTCGTTGTACAAGAATATAAAGCTGCAAATGGTCCGCCAACAATGTTTAATCTTGGATAAATACTATTATAATGTAACCCAGTAACAGAACATTTGCACTTACTGTATCACACAAAGGAGAAAGTGTGCTGTAAGTAGAAAAAGACAGAAGTGAGGAGAAAACCTAAGTGCTCTCCACCGTAGAGCTACTTGTTTTTGACTTGTATTTATGACTGGTTCGCTGTATTGTTACTAAAAATGTTGTATGAAAAACATGGTAACTTAAGCTAGCTATAACAGAGGAATGTAAGTATGGTTGTTGTCTGATTTGAACCAACCTAACCTGTCACTGGCTTTTGTAAAGTTTGGACAAACGTTTTAAATAAAATCCCCAGATAAGTTGATGTGCACACCTCTTATGTAACTCGCATGTAATCGCAACAAAGCAGCACAAGTTCTGACACGCAGATGTTCATGTTTTTGTTCCAATTTGTGCTGATCATACTGTTTGTATTAGACTTTATCCTCCACGGAAAGTGATATTAAGGAAAATTTATGACTATTTAACTGTACCACATAATATTACGGTTAGTAGTGAAATCAGTTCAGGCTAGAGAGGCATTAGGAGCGCCCGTCTTTGAATCTTTATTTTATTTTTGTAAAATCACAACAGAGTTTCATGCAGTTAGGGTGGGGAAAGCAGTGCTTGTCCTGGTTTGCTTGTCAGACACAAAGAGACTGGAGTTCTGAGAGTCCTAAAAGCAACAAGCGGGGGCAAATTTATAAGCTAAAGTATAAAACTATAATCTCATGTTGTAAAGTTTTAACCAAGGTGTTGTCCCAGCTAACCACTTAACCATTTTCATCCAGGTGTCGGCTTCAGTCTTAAGACACAGTAAAGCAGCTTCTTCATCCAGGTTTTTAACTTGGAGTCCAGTAAAACTATCGTTGCCACCAAAAACCGCGAACTTAAAGAACGGATGCCAGAAATCCAAACACAGAAGACTCTGTATCAATTCGAAGATGTCAAAAATAGATTTTCTGTGTTTAAAGATAAAGCAATGTTGACAGAATGCAGACGGAAGTTGGAAAAGCAGAAGTGGAGTACTTGGATGGTACTGAAGTACTGGCTTCAGTACCACCCAAGTACTGGCTGAGGAAAGGGAATACTGTCCTGCTTCTGGTTTTCAATATTATTATTTTTATATTTATTTATTTTTATTTATTTATTTATTTAGTTTTCAATATTTATTTAGTTTTTAATATTTATTTATTGCATTTAAATATTTATTATTATTTAAATATTTATTTATTGTATTTATTTTAATATTTTAAAATAAATGAAAAATTGACATGACTTATTGTTGCTTTGACAGAGATTAATCAAACAAGAACAACCCGGAAGCTGACTTTTCTTTTTCCTTCGGTTCTTTATCCCGACCGGAAAATGTATTAAACTACTGCTATTTGTTTTATTCATAAATTAGACTTTTTTTTAAAAAAAAGTCCAGTCTAAGAAAAAAAAAAATTGTATAAATAATTGTTTATTTAGCATCCTAGCCCTTATAATAAAATCATTTGGGTTATTTTAATATGCTTTTCAAGCTACAAAAATGTGGATTTATGAAAGCTTTTTCTTTATGCTGTTGGTGGTTTTTTATGAGTTAAATGTGCAGATCTTACGTTTGTGAGCAGGATATTTTTTACTAAAAATAAATTAAGTAATTTTACCTGGTATTAATAATAATAATTAATTGATGTTATGAATTATTACTCCATAATCACTAGTTGCTGTCAATCTACTTAGTTTTTCCAGATTGGCTCAAGATGTCACTTCTATTTTTATGAATTAAGTAAAAATGTAGCATTTTCTTGAGTTAAATAAGTACATAAATGTAATAATTGATTAAAAAAGACTTTTTGATAAGTGTGATCTGTCTGTCTACAGGATAGATGGATGGACAAAAATTGTGCAGACTTAACAAGATAAATTTATGAAAATGCAGTTGGGAAAATGTATTTTCTATCCTGTATGAAATCAACAAACAAAGTAAATATCATCAGGTTTTTACTTTGTGATAACGCCTAGCTAAGGAAATGCATAAATAAATAATTGGATGAACATAATAGTAAATTATAATGATTAAAAGAATTTAAAAATGTATTTAAGAATAAAGTAAATGAAGCTTTCATCACTCTGCACTTGGCAAAATATAACATTTGGTGTCCTGTTTGAAATTAAATAGACTTAATTAAGAAAAAGCCTTGATGTCATATTTATTTAAAATGGTAAATAAATTGGTAAATGTTGATACATAAATGGATAAATGAATAAAAATGATTGAAATAATTATGTAAAAAAAAAAAGGAAAGGAAAAAAAAAATCCCCTGGATCGATAAGCAACCAAAAAAAAAAACCCCAGATGTAAAACCAGGAGAAGTATCTCTGTAATAAGTTTAATTTGCTGTAAAATCCTGGTGCATCTGTCTGCTTTTGGTCTCCAGCTTGGTGTTTAAACGTCTCCAAGAGAAGCGTTCATGTTTGGACTATCCTGCAGGCCTGACTAGATGATACCTCTATTAAAATAAAACATTTTGTAGCTGACACCTTCATGTCGTGGTGCTCTTTGTTGGTTTTTCTTCTTGCCAGTTTTATACTTGATTAAAACCAGTTAGTTTTATGCTATTTTTTCCGCCATCCATGACTTTCCTTGCTGAACTCCTTATCTCCTGTACTCACCCCCCCTTCTGTGGTGTTTTCCTCCAGGGGGACGCCAGAGGCCAGCTGGTGGCGGAGCGACTCGGTCTGGGACAAAACCTGGACCTGTCTGACACCATGGTTCAGCAGAAGCTGGATGAGATCAAGGAGCAAATCCGCCGGGAGATCCGCAAGGAACTCAAGATTAAGGAAGGCGCTGAGAACCTGCGCAAGGTAAAACAATATATATGAACAGAACCATGCGGCGCTTCCACAGCGTTGCCTTTTTGATGCAAGAAAGCACAAAAATGGAGTCTGCTCAGTTTATACGGCTGCACTTATAATTGGATTTGTGATCCCACCCACAATTTACTCTTTTTGTCTGTTTTTGTAGTTCTGTGTACTTGTATACAGATCAAACAAAAACAGCTTTAAAGTGGAACCAACATTGTTCAAGTGCAGCTAATTTTGTTTGTGGTTCATCAAACATGTTTCTGGCTTTTTTTTTTTTTTTTATATCTCCCTGAATCTCTTCCTCGCCTGAGTTCAGAGGATGACACCGTGACTGAAAATGACCAAACTAAGAATAGTTAAAGACATTGTTTAAATACATAAGTAAAGGCAACTGTTAAAGGCATTAAAAAATAAAAACAGGTCAAGGAGAAGGGGTTGGGATTCATTATTAACTACAGTAACCTCCGGCGGTTAAAAGTAAAGCCTATGCGGAAGTAAGTAAAACTGCAGTTCCCCCTTCATCCACTAGAGGCTGCAAGACAGAGCGAATCTCCATAGACCCCTATGTTAAAAAGACCAACTTCACAGCTGAAAAAAAACATGTTTACAGCAGAAATTAACATGTTTACAGCAGAAATAAACATGTTTACAACCTGGTACAAAAATCCATTTTTGGTTTAATAGATCAGGTTTACCTTCATGACAACTGTGGGGGGAGTGAATTTGTTTCTAACTCGCCCGTTTAAAAGTAATTTAATCTCGAAATTTGACATTTTTAGGGGCGTGTCCTTTTGATTGACAGGTACCCGATCTCCCGCTTCAAGTATGAAGAACGTAGAACAACCGCGGTCTTTAGCCGGTTATCAACATGACTTAGCTTTAGGCCACTTAACTCTGTTAGCTGGTTATCTCCGCGTTAGCTCTTAGCTACAGGCAGCTCAGATTTCGCTAGACATCAATCATCCACCATGACGCTCACAGCTCCACCTCTTTGCCCATATATGTATTTTCCGGGCGAGACGACACGCATGCCACTGCCAAGATGGTGATGGCAGGAACCGCCCACCGAGCTTCAGTTCAGCTCTTCAGAAACCTACAGGTGACGTCACAGAGGCTCCGTCCATCTCTATATACAGTCTATGAGTTGGACATGTGAAAATAAAAGAGCAGCCTTACTTAATCATGTGACAGCTAGATGCGGCTGTGATGTCCCGTTGCATTTCCAAAGTTCACCAGTTTTCCATGAATCAAAAAAGGTAAAAAAAAAAACAAACCGACCAAAATACTCCGCACAATAAAACATTTGACATTTTTTAAATGTACTGATGAAGACTATTTTATTCAGTGTGGTCTTTAAATTCATGCTGACGTTAATAAAAGCTATTGGATGTATTTTTAGCCGTAATACAACCCAGAAAAAACTGATGTTAGAATCAGCTTGTTCAGCAGTGCGCGATCCTGCGATGGAGACGGAAGTTCTCGGTGTAAAACTGGAACAGGATAAATACTCCACCCACCCCGATTTTCACCTCACTGGGACAGTTTAGATATTTTTGTCTCATTTTATCTGCTCGACGTGTTTTCCGACGTGCTCTGTGTCTCTGCTGACGGAAGTGTGATCAGCTGATTCATGCGTGTGGCATCAAGGCTGAATTTTCAAAAGATTTTATATTATGTAATTTGCTGATGTGGAATTTTTTTTTCATGATGCCTGAGCCAAATGAACAAGGAAAACTGGTCCTGAAGCTCAGCCCGGGTAAGAGGCTGACAAAAACAAACTGGTTGAGCCATGAACGTGGCATAAAATATAACCACAGAGAAGCTTCCTTTTAAACAATTCAAGTCCAGGTGGGTAATTCTGATGAAGATAAAATCTAAAACGAGGGGATGGAAATTTACCAGAAGCAGCACAACCTAGTGATCTGTCTAAGAGTTTGAATTGTTTAATTTTACTCAGTTCAGTGAAGCCAAACCTTTAACTTTGTCTTTGGATGATGATCAAAAGATTTTATTAAAATGGCATCAAAAATTGGCGCTTAGAGTGACACTTGGGTGCTGCCAAATGGCAAAGTTTGGTGCACCAGTGCAGAATGTTGGTCTGGAGCCTGAAACACTTAATCAAACCACAGTAAGTTCCTCTCATCATCAAATCACTGGTGATTCATGGCGAAGGTTTCAACCTACCCTTCCTCCTCTCAGGGTTTCACTTTGAGCTCTTTCGAGGAGCGTGGATTTCCTCTTGAGGTTTCCAGCATCCACCACAGCACAGCAGGCCTCGTCAGCTCCCATTCCGGCCTGCCTCGTTTTTATTTTTAATTTTTTCCACCTTTAACACAACCAAGCAGCAACTTCCAGTGGTTAAAGCTGAAGCCGATGCAGAAGTGCGTAAAACTGCAGTTACCCCCTTCATCCACTAGGGGTTCCAAAACAGAGAATCCCCATAGACTCCCATGTTAAAAAGACCAACTTCACAGCAGAAATAAACATGTTTACAGCCTGGTTAAATATTCCTTTTTAGGTTTAACAGGTCAGGTTTACCTTCATGACAACTGTGGGGGGGGTGAATTTTTTCTAACTCGGCCGTTTGAAAGTAATTTCATCTGGAAATTTGACATATTTAGGTGTGTGTCCTTTTGATTGACAGGCACCCGATATCCCGCTGCGAGAAGGCACAACAGTGATTTTCAGCTGGTTACCCGCATAACTTTGCTTTAACCCGCTTACCTCCGTTAGCTTGTTAGCTCCTGTTAGTTCGGTTAGCTCGTAGCTACAGGCAGCTCGGAGTTTAATAGATGTCAATCATCCACCCACACGCACACAGCCCCCTTCTCAGCTCCGCCTCTTTGACTGTTTTTTTATTTTCTGGTAGAGACAACACGCGTGACTCTGCCAAGATGGCGACAGTAGAAACTGTCCAATGAGCTTTAGGTCGATTCTTCAGAAACCTATGGATGATATCATGGAGGCTCCGCCCATTTTTTAAATATAGAGTCCATGAACGCAACACATCGTCTTGGATTTGCCCTGAATGTGTGGATGACCTTACATCTCCTCTTGCAACATTCATGTCATTCAGTTGGAGGTCTAAATCGACGACCCCCCCCCCCCCCCCCCCCCCCCCCCCCCCCCCCCCCCCCTAAAGAGCAGTGCCGTGATATTGTATATCAACTAAAAGTTTCTGACAAGCAATTTTGTAAATTATGCTTGCAGACACAAGGAAGCAGCAATATGCAGCCCAGTTTTCACTGGATGTGTGTGCGCTGCTGTTTCGTTCCGACTTGAGCAGCACGCCAACTCACCTCGGAGGTGTATAAGGTGCGGGTCGCTCATTGGGGCAGTCTGCATGATTGCATCATCGAGGTTACGGAATCATGTGCTGTTTTATATAAAAGTATATCGCTTTATGGCTCTCTTCGGACATCTTGCCATGTGAATGGGTTGTGTGCATAGAAAAGAACATATTTATATGTTAATAAGTACGTTAAAATCACCATCCACTACCAAAACCTCAGATATCTCTGCACTCTTCACATTTTCCACTGTTTACCTCGTAATCAGGATGTGTGATGTTGAATCAAATCTTGTGATTCTCCACTTCCACGACAAACGTCTCGTCTTCTTAGATGAAAAAAAACCCAAAACACTCGGAACCCCCCTGACCCCCCTCTTAACCAGTGTCACCAGTAGTGAGATAGTGTTTATAGTATTCAGTGAGCAAACCTGCATGTGGGAGTTTATTTTTAAATAGTTTGTTTTAACCTTCAACACACTGCCGGCGCATTCATGCGCCCGATTTGTAGAAGCTCTCGACAGCCGGAATACAGTAACACGGTTCACTGTTGGTGAACTTACAGGGCCACATTTAGAAGACAATGATGTGTCTGAACTGTTTGAGCTGTACTTTAACGAAGATATCATCGCTCTGTTCGTCTGCGAGACTAGTCGGTATGCGGACCAAGTAAAGGATGCAAAGGGGGATGGAGCAGGACGATCGAGTCGTGTTGGTAGAATGCAGCCTTGATCTTCACCAGTAAAAAGCTCCAAAGAAAAACTGAAAATAAATTTTTGTTTGTGTTATTTTTTTCTCAAGAAATATATGCAAAAGACACTGAACATATTTTTCCATTCTTTATTTAATCATGTACAAAATATCAACAATAAACAGGAAAGATATGTGCTTTTGAAACAGGTAGGCATTATTTTTTTCTGTTTGGGGGAAAAAAAGTGCAGTTTTATAAGGAAAAAACTTTTTTTTTTTTTTTATATGCCATGTGATGAAGGTGAAACCAATGTGATTTCCTGTCTGGTTCTCTATAATCTGCTGAATTTGATGTGTTCTGGAAGCGTACTCTGCCAAAGAAAGACCTGGGGGGGGGGGGGGGGGGGGCGCAACGGGTCCGATGTAAATTATGCCGTTGACTAGAACGGTTGAGATCAGCTCCGTTTAGCTCCGGAGGACGCGGTGGAAATTGTGCTTTCCATGCAGCCCTCCAACCTGACGGAGCAGCTCAGCTCAAAGCTGCTCTTTCCCATCACTGATAAACTCTGAATAATTGAGCGTAGAGATTTTCATGCCTCTTCTCTGGTTCTCTGCTCAGGTCACCACAGACAAGAAGAGCCTGGCTTACGTTGACAACATGCTGAAAAAGTCAAACAAGAAGGTCGAAGAGCTTCACCAGGAGCTTCAGGAGCTGAACGCTCACATCGTGGTCAAAGACCCAGAAGAACTTCTAGGTAATCACAGAATTTAAGCCGAATATTTAACATAAAACCTGTTTTTATCATAAAAAGCATGATGATCGAGTCACACAGGTGGTGTGTTCCTGTCTGGACTCACTTCCAGTCGCTGTCCGTTTAACAGTGTTGTGGATAGACTCTGGTTTGAGTCGTGAATGCAAATGATCGCTGAGCAAGTCGCTGTGTAGCACCTATATAAACACCCGCATGCAAACAGAGTGCAGTGTTTGGAGGTGACTCACTCTCCAGAGGCTGACATTGTTGCATTCCACATTCCAGCGATAGCTACAATGAGCCGTCGATTGTTCCTCTCCGAGGCTGCTGAAAGCCCGCTCCTGTGCGTTTGTCAACAGGAGTGGAATTTGGAGAGAGTGGACCACAACAGCTGTGTGCATTCACTCTCCTTTTGTTACAGTAGTCGCCTTATTGGTGGCAGTTGTCCGGATGAGTTCAGGAAGCAAAGGAATGGCGTTTGTCGGCCTGTTCCGTTTACGTTAGGAAGTAGACGAGGGGAGATGTGTGCTGGGTGAGGAAAGGGAGGTTGTCTTGGTGAAATGGTTATCTTAAGTGGAAACAAATTTAGCCTGACTCCATGACCTTCCAGCTG
Source organism: Telmatherina bonti (assembly GCF_933228915.1). Lineage (NCBI taxonomy): Eukaryota > Metazoa > Chordata > Actinopteri > Atheriniformes > Telmatherinidae > Telmatherina > Telmatherina bonti. The sequence goes on from NC_136625.1 coordinate 35,808,023, forward strand.
GTGTACGACGCCTTTCTGCTGCTGGAATGTCACCGGCCAACACTAAGCGATAGAAAAGACCTGAATGTGGAAAAGACTGGACTCTTTTCCTGGTTTAGTAAGAGGAGAAAGTTGAAGGATCACAAGTCAGCCCCTTCTGTGTCAGATGATGTCATTCACAAAGCGATCAGTAGATGATTCGGTCAGAGATAGCTTTCCTTCCGGTCATATTTCAGTTTTAGATCTGTGTCTCCAGCCATGATGTAATGCTTGGAGAGATGTCGGCTCGTGAGATGCAGATTGGGTTAATGTGAGGGAGGGTTCCCCTTGTCCGTGATCCAGTAGTGACATCAGCCCTGCAGCTATTCGGTAGCTCAGTATCTTGTCTCACAGCCCAGCGTGGGCCGGACTAAACCTTCTGAGAGTGGGAGTGGGGGTCCGTGAATTCTTGGCTCGATGTGGCTTCAACCAAACCACACCCTCCCAAACAGAGAGGAAAGCCCCCTGTGTAATCTGCATGACTTATGATTAGAGCAGGGGTGTCAATGTACGGTCCAGGGACCAAAACCAGCCCACCAGAAGGTCCAATCTGGCCCACATTTGAGTTTGGTATAAAAATAAGCTGCAGATTAATGTGTGTATATATAAATATTATATGTGTGTATATAATATGTCCTGGATTTTCTCTCCATTTATTGTGGAGTTATATGCAGATCTGCTGAAAATGGTCCTATCTCACAATGAGGAAGAGTCCCTCACAACGTTCCTGCTTCCAGATGCTGATCCGGATCATTCCCAGCATTTAATAGAGTCTAAATTAAACCAAGACCTGTTCTCAGGAAAACATGAAAATCCCTCATGGAGGTTTTGTGACAGACAGACTGACTCCAGGAGGTTTATTACCTCCACCACTTCCTTGGTGGAGGTAATAAAATCTGTAAATGAATAAAAAAAAAAAGAAAAAAAAAAAAAAAAGAAAAAGGAAATGCATACGATGAAATTATGTTTAGCTATTATTATGTTTATTATAAACTGGCGCTTTTCTATAAATACATAAATAACTTATTAATAATAAGTAATGATAAATTATAAACTTTTAAAATGTAAAAACAATAAATGCGAAATTTTAATTTAATTTGTCATATTACATTTTTATATATTAAATTTCTTAAATAAAAATTTGGAAATAAGTAAAATATTAAATGCGTAGAAATACATTATGTAAATATGAAACTCATGCAGAATAATATTTAAACAGCATGTAATGTTCTTAAGAATTTTTCTAATGAAATAATGTTCACACAGGAAATACTTTTTCTGTATTTAAGTTTAAAATTTTCAGACAGTTACAGCAGTAAGAACAGAACAAACAAAAGTACACAAGCACAAAAACAGAAACCACCACATTTCTAATATCCAACATTCAATTACGCATCAGTCACAGGCCATTAACGTAATCACTCCAACAGGTTAACCATTAGTTAGTTTTCCTTATTTAGATTATTATTTTCTTCCTGTTAAACGGGAGTTTTTTCCTTCCCACTGTCGCCTCCTGCAGCTCAGGATGGGGGATTGGATCCAAGTCATGATTCGATGCAATCAGTTGGTTTCTATTATATGTATTTATTGGCTTGAAATGATGTGTATGTAAAGTGACCTGTGACAACATTGTTGTGAAGTGGCGCTATACAAATAAAGCTGAATCGAACTATTCTGTTACTGCAGATGTCTGACTCACCTGGAACGACATCGGGCTGTACGTCACCCCTGAACTAGCATGAGTTTGACACCTCTGGTTTAGTAAAACTGAACATATCTGATTCAGCGGACTCGATGAGATGCAGCAAACTCATTATGCAAGTTCTCCCAACCAGGAAATAGTCGTTTTTTCCACCAAGCCCCTATAAAATTCCCACCTGGCTCCACAGATCTGATTTTTGACCACATTGTTTTTCCCGTCCAGTCCTGCCTCCCGCCTCGGTGTGTGTCTGAGCATCCTTCCCCATTAACAGAAACCTTAGCAGCGATGCTCTCAGCTTATTAAGGCTCATTAGATAAATCATCTAGAAACTGTAGTTCAAAGACTCGCCCCCCCCCCCAATATCCCGCAGGTGTTCAAAGGAATCGCCAAGACGAAACATTTTAGTGAAACATGAATGAATCAAAGAGCCGTCTGCTGCTTATTTGTTTTAGTGTCTTGCGGTGTCTGAGCTGGTTTTCTTTAGCAGATTCAGCGACAGCTGCTTATGCTTTGGGTTTGAGCTTTCTCCCAGTTCTCACGTCTATCTTTCTTTAAAGGAGGAGTTTCCTCATGACAGCATACCCTGAAACTGAACTGGCAAGTCAGGTTTGGAGAGGTCGGGCAGGTTTTCTTGCCCACCTCGAGCGGTGCGTGAAATTATTTCTTTTTTTCTTCGCTCTCTGTGCTCCTCTGAGACTGAGGAAGGATTTTCCTTCCTTTCTTTACGCCTGTCATGTTGAGACTTGACCAAAAAACCCAGCTAAGCGCTGAGCTCATCACCAAGCACTTTGGTCCAGCCCACTGCCTACATGTGGGACGGTGACTTGTCTTTGTAATCTAAAAAGAAGTGATGACTTTTATTTAAATAATCACATTTCTGTTGTGGATGTTTTCAGTGAACAGAGTGACTCGGATGGATTTGAGTTAAACTGCATCTGATGCAAACAAGCAAACTTCTGTCAGCTTAATACCATGCATGTGTCCTCGGTACATATCCAAACACAAACTCCAGTGGTGCATAAAGCCTGAGATATCTGTAAATGTTTCCTGATACCACCACCTTTCCAACCTGTGTTTGTTGTCTTTATCCAGAATGCCCTTTAACCCCGGATACTCCTAACAGTGAAGCAAGAATGTGCACGAGCAGCAGCCGCCTGGCAGCCTTAAAGCGGCAGAATGACATCGAGCTAAAGGTGAAACAGGGAGCAGAGAACATGATTCAGATGTACTCCAACGGGCCTTCTAAGGTAAGGCTCACCTGACATTCAGGTTTTAGTTGCTCACACCCACGTTCTGCCTTACTTTTAAAGACTCAGAGCTGATTGGTTTACAGGTAACACTCAGATCTGATCTCTCATTGGAAGCTGATTTCTGTCCCATCATGTGATGTCTCATTGACGGACTCCCTCCTCACATGTTGACATTAACGTTGTCAATATAATTTCAAAGCCAAACATGGTCTGGAAATATTTTTGTTTTTAACTGAGCAGGTAATGTTGGGGAGCTAGCAAGATGTGAAAGTGGTGTCCTGTTTTGGCTCCTCCCCCTCTGGTTTCGCTCCGTGCGTGATCCAAGGCTTTTTTTCTTGCCTCCACCAAGGAGGTTGTGTTTAGACAGGCGTTTATCTGTTTGTGTTCAAGATTAGTCAAAAAGTTATGGATGGATTTTAATTAAACTTTCAGGAGTTGTTAGAAATGTGATTTAATTTGGTTGGTGATCTGGATCACCGTTTGGATTCAGAAACTTTTTAGAGGCCATGGCGGAGGTTTTACTAGGGTTTTCAAGTGTTTTTCTAGTTCGCAGCTTTTTCCACCAACGATTTTCTCTTTCTCGGCTGTTTAGCAGGAAGAGGCAAATAAACCGAGGCGGGTCGGGAAATCCTTCCTGCATTTTCTCAGCCATGTTTTCCTTCCGAGTTTCTTCTTCTCTACTTTGTATTTTCATCCTAACACACTGTTTATATGCAGGGTGTGGCTATCAGGTATGTTCTGCTGGAGGGGGAGGAGGGGAGCCGGGAGAAGAAGCTACGAAATATAAGAAATGAACAACTCCATTTGGGTCTGAAAGTTTGGATTGGTCAGAGTTTTTACAGATTTACAGTAAACTGAGGGGTCTAACTATATTTCTTATTGTTCATGATTACAGAATGTATAGACTACTATCAGGACAAGGAACCACTTCACCCAGAGGAACATGTCTCTACTACATTACATTACATTACTACATTACCTACTAGAGCTTTAAACTTCCACTGGCTGACCGGCACCCTGAGTAATATCAACAATTTTTCAGTAATGGTAGTATGCAACTCTTTGGGGTGAATTGTGATAGATAACTTACTTGATGGATAAGTAATAAACTTTATCGCTGTTCTATCTGCGTATATTTCCATCCATCCTTCAGTTTTATGACCTAAATCAGAGTAAAAACTCCAATCATCTCCGTACATCTGAGAGCAGGTGATGTGGAGTGTGTTGGTGCTACTACTACAAGAGCCTGGAAAGTGTCACCTGACTCCCTCCCCCCATCTGATTGGTCAGTGATTTTGGGGGGGGGCAGTATTTTGTAAGCGCCCCCCACCCACCCAGCCAGACAGATGGAGGTCCCTTCCAGTAGAAAATAGTCCTGATGTCAGAGAGGAAATGCCTGCTGGACAGAGGTCCTTCCTGCGCGCGCAGCCGTCAGCTTGCACTTCGCAGGAATCCGGGGTGGAGTTTGATTATTCCACTTTGTTTGACTGTGTGTGTTTGCACGTAAGAGGGCGAGCAAATCCACACACACACACACACACACACACACACACACACACACACACACACACACACACACACACACAATATGTCATTCCACTTTGTTTTGGTGAATAAGATTTTCCATGTGGTCACTTCAGCTCCAATTAAGGACACAAACATGGCGACGAAACACAATGAGCGAGGAGGGATGGCGTCAATGTTCGGCCATGTTTAAAGCTTAAAACCCTTTCATCTCTTCTTTTGCTTTTTTCCTTGCAGGATCGTAAGTTACTAGCAACTGCTCAGCAAATGCTTCAAGACAGCAAAACAAAAATCGAGTTCATCAGGATGCAGATCCTAAAAGCCAGCCAGGCCAGCGAGCTGAGCTACGACAACAATGATGTGATGGGTGAGTGCTCACTTGTTTCTGATGACCGTCTGCGAAGTTTGAGGAAAATGAAGCAAACCTGCACGTTAAAACTAAAAAACCTTGTCTCTCGTCTTCCAGAGAAACCCATCATCAGCCCGTTAGATCTGCGGGTGGAGGAGCTGTGTCACCACGCCAGGATAGAGTCTGCTGTGGCCGAGGGAGCGAAGAACGTCATGAAACTCCTGGGCTCTGGAAAAGTCACAGAAAAGAGAGCTCATTCAGAGGTAGACGGAAACGGGACTCCATCACTTTAGACCAAATCAAGTCTTAAATATGAAGCAGGGACATAAGTCGAGCACAGGGTTTAAAGAACTCCAACACAGTGCAGGATCTCTGCTGTGCAAAAACACCCACAAAGACCGTTTAATAGGGTTGGGAAAATCAAAACGAAAAATTGAATATTGGGACTTTTTTGCCTTACAATTTTAAAATCTTTTTTTTTTTTTTGGTTTGTTTTTTTTTTTTTACAAAAAATCAGTTTTTTGTTTTTTTTTTAAAAGTTTTTTTTTGTCATTTTATTGTTTTTACTGATCTTTTTACTTGTCCTCTTGGGCATTAGAGCAGCAGAATGATGGTCTGGCTGCTGTCTTGTTTATTCCTAATTGAAATCAAGAAAAAAGAGCAGCAAAAAAAAAAAGTTTTGTACATTTATTTTTTGTTTTTAATCTACAAAAAAAAGCAATATCAAAGAATCGTGAGAATCACAATTTCAAATCGGCACCCAAAAAATCTAAATCGAATAAAATGTGGACAAAAGCATATCGTCACAGCCCTGTTTAAGAAGTTAATGGATGGAAATGTGGACTATAAATAGCGTGAGAGCTTTGCTGTCATGTGAACACATTAATAACCAATCAGAAGTAGAGCTGGACCTTGTGAAACATGTGGTTGAGAGATCCAGCTGCAGTCTAAATCTACGCTGGACCACAGATGGGTACGATGGAGCAGAGACCTTCAGTTTTCTCTGTGGGATGGAGGGTACATTTCTACAGCACTGTTAATAACGCCACATATTTACCCTACTTGTGCACACGCATGTGTGTTTGATGGTGAACGTGCGACCGTGTGGAACAGGCGTTTTCAACTGGCAGGCCACAGGCCAGAACCGGTCCATCAGCCCACATACTCCACCCGACCATCCATTGTCTTAACCGCTTAATCCAGTTCAAGCTCCCGGGGAAACTGGAGTCTATCCCAGCAATCATTGGGCGAGAGGCAGGCACACCTGGACAGGTCGCCAGTCCATCACAGGACCATATACTCATAAATAGTAATGAGTCACTCAATAGCGGTGATTAAACTGTATGCGCAGTACTTTGAGGGTTTTGCCGCTTACACTGTAGACGTAGGACCAAACACACCGTCTTCTTATAAAAATGGAAGTAAGCAGCAATAAAGTAACTCTGTAAGGGGGTATGTATACGTAGGCCTTGATACAAGTAGTTATCTGAGAAGAATAATATGTAGTCATGGGGATATATATACATATCTTCTGGATGCTAGAGCCTAAAATGAAACGATAAGACTTTTTCTTTTGTTTACGCCACTATAAGCTGCTTTGGTGCAGTATTTTATGTCAAGATGTGTTTTACGGCACGCTGCAGTACATAACAAATATGGGGAAATATGGTTGCAGAGCAGGATAATTATCTAAAAGATGACCAGCCAACCCAAACTGATGAGCTTGTTCCTAAAAGAGGGAAATTTCTGTCGTGTATAAAAAGACTGACGTGGAACCGACAACAGACCAGCTCACAGTCCCAACAACGGACTCCGACACAACTAACTCATGTTATCACCTGCGCAGGAATCAGGATAAAGAATACAGAATAAAAAATAGAGTCAACGAGCAAAAGCAGCGTCAAGTGGAGGCGAAAGCTCAGAATAAACTCCAGATACAGACGCTGCAGCCGGTATTTACCTGTGGAACGTCATACGGCCATAGTTCCCCCAGATGGAAGGAGATCACTGCTGCCGTTGCCTAGCAACATCTGATACATAACTGATGACTGACACATTATTCCCATTTTAAATGGGAATAAAATGGGAATAAACCATCACTGGCCTCTCACCCAGTGATTACTGGGATAGACTCCAGCTTTCCCATGACCTTTAACTGGACTAAATGGTGATTAAAAAATGGAGGGATGGAATTTAATTCAGAATCAGAAAGCTTCATGTAACCGTAGTCGGTGTTTAAGAATCATAAAACGTGTCCTTGCTCTATACCGAATGGCTTAAAATGAAATGTGTACTGGTTTTTTCCTCCTCCATCTGTCTTCCTTCCACCGTTCTCCTTCCTCCTCGACTGCTTCCCTTCTTCAGGCTCAGGCTCGCTTCACTGAATCCAGTCAAAAACTGGACCTCCTGCGGTATTCCTTGGAGCAGCGCCTCAACGAGCTGCCGAAAAACCATCCTCGCAGCAGCAGCATCATAGAAGAGTTGTCTCTGCTGTCCTCACCGGCTCTCAGTCCCAGATCCAGTATCATCTCAACGCAGAACCAGTACAGCACCGTAACCAAGCCTGCAGCCCTCACAGGTAACTGGACACTGAAAGAAACTCCCTTTTCCAGATGATTATTAAAAGGAGATGATCGTTTATGATCGTGTATGAACGTTTATGAACGTTGGTTGGTGCATTAGTTAACCTGTTTGTCCTGTAAAGCTGCTCCAGCCTTTCTATCTGTAATCTCAACCAGTCACACCTCAGCTCTCCTTCCATCTGCAAGCTGCAGACTCGCCCTCAACAACTTCTTCTCCACGCCGCCAACTGTGCCAACATTTTACAGCAAGTCGACAGCAGCACATCCAGCCAAACAGAGTCACAAAGTCAGACTTAAAAACCATCTTCCTTCCATGCTGTAAACATTGGCTATTTAACACATTTTAAACAATGTCAGCTTTTTACCAAACAGCAAAATCATATTTGTTTACATTTATAGTTAACCATAAATAAATATATCAGTTTGATTAATATTAAATTCTAAATTTTTATTCATAATTTTATTTAAAAAAATTTAATGAATAGACAAATAAATTTAATTTCCGTGTAATTTATATGGGTTAGATTGTTTACATGAATTCTTACATTTTTATTTATACAGTATGTTTGTTATTAACTTGTTAAAGCTATTATATGAATTTAAATATAAAAAATATTTAAATTATACGTATATTTAATTGATAAATCATTCATAATTTATATTAAGCAAATCACTATGTATAAGAAATTTGTAAAATTTGATATTTTTAAGTAACTGTGAAGAATAAATTTACATATGAGTATAAAACGATGTTAAAATAAGAAAAAACTTGAAAAGCTCTCGGAGAGCGCAGACCTCCGCCAAGCATAACTTCAAAGTGATCCAGAATCCAGGATCTCTTCCGGATCGCCACCAAAATGTAATCATTTGTTCCTCGTGAGACCCCCAACATATCCTAAAAATCTCATCAAAATCCATCCATAACTTTTTGAGAAATGTTGCTAACAGACAAACTCGGACGAAGACAGAACCTCCTTGGCGGAGGTAAGAAATGTTTACAAAAAAACTCCTTTTTCATCATTACTGCATACCTCCCAGAAAAATAACCAAATTAAAATTAGCTAAGCAAAAATTATACTTTTTCTATAAACAATGATACAAATATTTTGATTAAAAAATTGCTTAGAAATATATAAATGTGAATCATGCTCCAGTAAATGTCCCTGTATTTACTTTTTATTTCATTTTCCCGTTATTAGTCGTTGTTTTCTCACTCAGGTCTGTGAAACCAGCAGCTCTGTGTGATCTGGTTGGACAGATGTGGACATGAAGCTCAGATTTTAATCTTAAAACAGGAATTATTTGTTTTGTTTCTCTTTTCAGTGGCGAGGAATGTAAACGTGTTGTTGAAGTTCCCTTCAGTGTTGTCTGACTTTCAGACAGAAAACATGGAAGATCAAGCAGAACAACCAGGATTATAATTAAACAATAAGCTGCTGCTTTTAGTCTCCCCTCATGTTGATGCATGTGTCCAACTCAGACGAGTTAAACTCATTAAACCAGTCCGCAGTGTCAGCCGCCTCGCCGTGGAGTTGTTTTCTAACCGTCTGCAGAGACAGAAGACGGCGTGAATCTGCTTTCCTTTTGTTTCCAGGCACGTTAGATGTCAGGCTCATGGGCTGTCAGGACCTCCTGGAAAACGTCCCAGGTCGTTCCAAAGCTGCGTCCGTCCCGCTTCCCGGCTGGAGCCCCAGCGAGACGCGTTCATCCTTCATCAGCCGAGCTAACCGAAACCGCAGCGTGAGCTCCAGGAACCAAACGAAGAGCGAGGAGCTCTCAAGTAAGTAGACCCGACCCTCGTCTTCCGCCTGAAAACGATGAAGCTCGTGGTTTCCACGGAGCTCAGTGCCCAGCTGGTGTAAAGACAGATGTTTTCCTCAGACGAGATTGGTGCGGTGCTGAAGTTGGACAACACGGTTGTCGGACAAACGAGCTGGAGGCCGATCAGCAACCAGGCCTGGGACCAGAAGTTTACACTGGAACTGGACCGGGTAAAACAAACACTTCATCCTTTGAGCTGCACGCCACACCGCTGGCACGTTCCACGTCTGCTTACCGCTCTGTCCCTCAGTCTCGAGAGCTGGAGATCGCCGTGTACTGGCGTGACTGGCGTTCGCTCTGTGCCGTCAAGTTCCTGCGGCTGGAGGACTTCCTGGACAACCAGCGTCACGGGATGTGTCTGTACCTGGAGCCACAGGGGATGCTGTTTGCCGAGGTACTCGCGCTCACACATTCCACGTGAGGGTGTTGAGGATTCTCATGTTTCAAGCGGAGGGTCGTGTTAAACCCGTTTTAAAAACTCACTCTGAGAAGAGCGCCTTGTCATATACTTAGAAAACATGGTGGGCACAGATATGGAGATTTAAATGTGGGACTGGGTGCGAGCTACCACCCTGCAGCTTTTAGATGCATCCCCTCTCACACACCTCATGTCATTCAGCTCTGCAGAGGTCTGGTAAAAAGCTGTTCATTTCATGCAGAGGTGTTGCAGTAGAGTTGCACCCAAGCGACAACCTCCGGCGATCAAAAGTGAAGCCGATGCGAAAGTGCATAAAACTGCAGTTCCCCCTTCATCCACTAGGGGCTGCAAAACAGAGCAAATCCCCACAGACTCCCATGTTAAAAAGACCAACTTCACAGCAGAAATAAACATGTTTACAGCAGAAATAAACATGTTTACAGCAGGAATAAACATGTTTACAGCAGAAATAAACATGTTTACAGCAGGAATAAACATGTTTACAGCCTGGTTCAAAAATCCATTTTTGGTTTTTAGGTCACGTTTACCTGACAATCCAGTTTACATGACAACTGTGGGGGGGGGGGGGTGAATTTTTTTCTAACTCGCCCGTTTAAAAGTAATTTAATCTCGAAGTTTTGCAAATTTAGGGGCGTGTCCTTTTGATTGACAGGTACCCGATATCCTGCTTCAAGTCAGAAGAACGTGGAACAACCGCGGTTTAAGGTCAACAACGTGACTTAGCTTTAGCCCGCTTACCTCCGTTAGCTGGTTAGCTCCTGTTATCTCCGAGTTAGCTCGGTTAGCTCTTAGCTAGAGGCAGCTCGGAGTTCGCTCGATGTCAATCATCCACCATGACGCTCACAGCCCCCCTCTCAGCTCCACCTCTTTGCCCATATTTGTATTTTCCGGGCGAGATGATGCGCATGACGCTGCCAACATGGCGACGGTAGGAACCGCCCACCGAGCTTCAATTCAGCTCTTCAGAAACCTATGGGTGGCGTCACGGAGGCTCCGCCCATCTTTTTATATACAGTCTATGGTTGCACCTGAAAGCTGCCAGATAGTAGATCTCAAAGACCAGATTTGGGCACCCCTGATGTAGGGTTGGGCAATTAATCAGATTTTAATCTCAGTACGATCTGGGTTTTCAACGATGATAAAAATAAAAGTGTGTGATTATTTTTCTCTGCAGTTTCCTCTCCTGCTGTCTTCAGCTGCTAATCGAGCGTCTCTGGCGTTGCAGCGCTGTGCTGTAAACTCCTCCCACAGCCGCTTTGCTTTCATTCAGACACTGTTGCCAACTTGGAGACTCTCTCTCTAAATCTGGAGACTTTTATTGTTAAAAGCGACAAATCTAGCAGCTTTTACTGGAGTTATTAGAGACTTTTCTGGTGTTTTGGCGACTGACTTGAAGGCACATATTGTTCTGCAGTTACTGTAAGGAAGGAGCAGCGGGAGCCTCTCCCGCCCTAAAGCACTCCCAGGCGGCCAGTCTCAGTCGGCTCCGGCTGCAGGTCAATGTAGAATAACTGCAGTAGGTTGTGGAAGTTCACCTAAACATAGTTTATACCATTGTACATAAAATAGTTCCTATACTTCAGCATATTTAGCAAGTGTTGTAAAAAAAGACATACAAATTTGTAATAAAATGTTGTGTGGGAACATGGTATCGGCGGATTAATCAACTCGGAACCGTGCATTAGACAGTTAAATTGCGCGACACAGAGTCGAATACGACGTGCAGCGTTGTTTAAAAATACTGGATAATCGTGTTGAATAATCAATTTCAGTCAAAATAATCGTGGTTATAACTTTTTCATAATCAAGCCGCTCTACCCTGATGCAGGACAACCCCCCCTCCTTGTGCCGATTTCCTATGTCATCATCGGTATTTTGATTGCTATTATTGATTAATTGCATATAGTTTAATTAAACAGGATGTTAATCTCCTTAATATCAGGTCCACTCAGTTATGTATTCATGAACTTATGTAGCTGCAACAGGTCGCCCACTCGGTGGTATGAGACGAGTGGTAAAACACTCCATTTCCACCAACTGGTCCAGCTCGGTACTGAGGGTTTGGTTCATTAAACCCTGATCTCTGTTGCATATCCACAGCCAACCGTTACCCTGTAGGTGGCATGTCAAACGGATACGTAATAATGTGATGTCATACCTGTGTGACACCTTTCCTGAATTATACCAACAAAGAAGGCGACACAGAAGCGAAGGTGAAGATCGGTGGACATCCAGCAGGGCGTGTTGGCTTGTGGCAACAGAAAATCCACCTTTTATTGTCAAATCATACGCGAACAGACTATTCTTTCGACCAATCATTGGATTACAGTTTGTCAAGCTTCATCCTTTAGGGCTGGATCGACATCTGGTCCCGACCTGGTCGGGTTGGCGGAAACAGCATAATCATGACTAAATCAATCAAAAAATTTTAATAATCCTTAGAGATGCACAAAGATCCAATAATAAGTCTGGAAGAGAGGAAATGATAAGGAAGTGAATCATGCCGTCATCCTGAGAGACTAGACCACTGTAAGAATCTTTATTCAGTTATGAACAGGTTTCCGTTGTCTCGCCTGCAACTAGCAGGGAAGTTGTTTTCTAACTTGACGTGTAAACAAAATGATCCATCCATCTTCTGCTGCTTATCCGGGGTCGGGTCGCGGGGGCAGCAGCCTAAGCAGGGAAGCCCAGACTTCCCTCTCCCCAGCCACATTTGCCAACTCTGCGGGGGGGATCCCGAGGCGTTCCCAGGCCAGCCGAGAGATATAATCCCTCCAGCGTGTCCTGGGTCTTCCCCGGGGTCTCCTCCCAGAGGGACGTGCCTGGAACACCTCACCAGGGAGGTCCAGGAGGCATCCTGACCAGATGCCCGAGCCACCTCAACTGGTTCCTCTCGATGCGGAGGAGCAGCGGCTCTACTCTGAGCTCCTCCCGGATGACCGAGCTCCTCACCCTATCTCTAAGGGTGAGCCCAGCCACCCTGCAGAGGAAACTCATTTCAGCCGCCTGTATACGAGATCTCCTTCTTTCAGTCACGACCCACAGCTCATGACCATAGGTGAGGGTAGGAACGTAGATGGACTGGTAAATCGAGAGCTTCGCCTTCTGGCTCAGCTCCTTCTTCACCACGACAGACCGGCGCAGAGTTCGCATTACTGCAGACGCCGCACCGATCCGTCTGTCGATCTCACGCTCCATCCTTCCCTCACTCGTGAACAAGACCCCGAGATATTTGAACTCCTCCACTTGAGGCAGGACCTGACCCCCGACCCGGAGAGGACAATCCACCCTATTCTGGCAAATGACATCCGACCATTTAGCTTCTCTTTACTGGTTCACCGTCTGTTTTTATTTTCTTGGGTCTAACTTTTTAACAAACATTTAAACCCCCTTTTTTTTTTTTTTTTTTTTTAAATTATACATTTCAGTGTGTTTAAGTTGTTGTGGTGTTTGTCTGTTTTGTGTTGTTTTAGTTTTCTTAAAATTGTGCATCACTTTGGTCAACATCTGTTTTTTTTTTTTTTTAGTTTTTTTTAAAACTTTTTATTATATTTTGCAATGCTTAAGAAATACAAATATGCAACATCTACATGTCTGCAGTTAAATGTTTACAAAGCGAGGCAGACTTGAAAATAAAACACAAAACAAATAGTGCAAAAAATAAATACATAATCTATATGCATATCAGGCTTATTTTTGACATCACAGGGCTTTTGCAGGGCTCCACCTTTTATTAAACAACTCTCTTTGTGTATTCTTAATGAAAAGGTAATGCCTTCCATTACATATATTTCTCTGACTTTCTCAATCCACATGGAATGAGTGGGTGGCTCCAGTTTCAACCGCTTAGAAGGTATTTCTTGTCCTTTCTGTAGAAGCCAGCGGGGTTCCTTGTCCAACATCGGCTGTTTTATTTATTTATTTTTTTTAATTCTTTATTTATAAGTTTTCAATTTTTGTTGACAGGTGCAATTTTTATGTGCAAACAAGTGCACAACATCATTATTCACATTTATAAAAACATTTGCCCATCAAGAAAAAAAACAAACAAAAAAAAACCCACAAATGATAAACAATGTGAACAAGGGAGTGACTAATACAATTTGCCATTGTCTTATTTTAAGATTAAATTGGGCTTTTTAATTTGGATATACTTGACCCATTTTTCCCAACATGCTACAAACCTATCTTGTTTCTGATTTACAAACGCTGTCATTTCTTCCATCTTATAAATGTCCATAATTATGTCCCACCATTCTGATATTGTAGGGACATCTTGTGACAACCATTTTTTTGTAATAGATTTCTTACTTGCGACCAATAGAATACTTATTAAATATTTATCTTTCTGACCCCATTCCCAAGGTAGACAACCAAAATAGACAGTTTTCATATTAAAAGGAAAATTACACTTGAAAATATCCTGTAGTACTCCATGAACCCTTTGCCAATATGACTTGAGAAGCGGGCAGTCCCATAAAATATGGAAATGATTTGCACATTGATCTCCACATTTTCTCCAACACAAAGGAGGAGTCCCATTATAATGTATTGTTTGACATGGCGTGATGAAATATCGTATTAATGTTTTCCATCCATATTCTTTCCATTCTTGCGAATATGTAGATTTCCATGAGCGTTTCCAAAGTGCTGTCCATTCTTCTTCTGTTATACTTATACCTCCTTCTTTTTCCCACAGTGTCTTTACACGTTTTGTTGAATGAGTCTTATTATTTGTCAGCCATTTATATATTACAGAAATAAGCTTGTTATTTGTTTTTCCAGCATATGAATTTCTAAACAATTGTAATAGGTCCTTGTTTACATCAGATTCTTCTTTAATGTTAGTGTCAATATAATGACGTAATTGTAGGAATCGGTAAAAATCCTGCCTTTCCAAAGCATATTTATCTTTAAGCTCGACAAAGCTGATGACTTTTCCATCTTTAATTAATTTGCTTAGAGTTGTTATCCCTTTTGCTGTCCATAATTTGAATCGTGCATCTAATTTGTTTGGTAAAAAGTCGGAATCATAAGCAAACCATTTAAATCTAACCATATCTTTTTTTAAATCATATTTCTTGACCACCTGTTTCCAAATAGACAAAGTGCATTGAACCCAGGGGTTATCAATACTATCAATGTAATTTTGAATATTTGCATCAGCCAAGATTGTATAGGGAAAGGAAAGATTTTCTCCTCTATACTTTTCCATTGAGAATCATAGGATATATCACACCAATTTATCAATGCCTTCATTTGTGCTGCCCAAAAGTATTCCCTTATTGATGGCAGGCCCCATCCTCCTCTCTCTTTAGACAGTTGTAATGTCTTTAAACAAATTCTTGACCTTTTTCCTGCCCATATATATCTGGATATCATTTTATCCCACTCATTAAATTGAATTTGCTCAATTTGTATTGGTAATGTTTGAAACAAGTACAATAATTTTGGTAAGACAATCATTTTAATAGAATCAATCCTTGAGTACAAAGAGAGGAAGGGGATTAAATTCCACCTTTTTAAGTCTTCGTTTATCCTTTTATTCAATGGAATATAATTAAAATCATATATTTTTGTCTGGTCTTTTGGAATCGTGATACCCAGATATTTTAAGGAATCAGCCTGCCACAACATAGGGTACTTAGAAGTTATCTCCACCGGTGGGTTGTAGTTATATGTGAGCGTTTGGGTTTTATTTATATTTATTTTCGCTGTTGTCCTCCCGCCGTTGACCATGCCGACCGTGCCAGTTGCTCCGTCAGGCTCTCCCGCGTCGTTACCTTGTTAACCGGCAGGCCCCTGGCGATCATATCTGTAGTTGTTTCTTCCGCTGACTGATACAGTTGGGTTCCGTTATCGTAAAACACTCTCAGCTTGTAAGGGTATGGGGTCTGAAATCGAATGTTGTGCCGTTTCAAAACTCTTTTCGCTTCAACATACTCCTTACGCTTCTGTAGAATAGACGGGGGATAATCCTGGTCAAAGTATATCCTTCTTTCGTCCCAGAGCACAGTCTTTTTAGTCCATGCTTTGCGGAGAATTTCTTCCTTTGTTGTGAAACGTGCAAAGCCCACCACTATTGAGCGTGACTTCTCCTCTCCACTCTTTGATGGCCGGGGATGGGGACCCAGCGCCCTGTGCGCTCTCTCAATACCAAGGCTCATGCTTTGGGGAATGTCCAGACTGTCTCTTAATAATTTCTCCACATATTCAATCATCGTTGTTCCAGTTTCAGCCCCTTCATGGAGATTATACAGTCTCAAATTCACCCTGCGAGCTCTGCTCTCTTGGTCGATTAGCTTGTTCTCCTGCTCGTTCATGACTTTTAACATTTTGGCCAGCACATGCTCCACATTTCCGACTCGGTCTTCAAAATTTTCAATGCGATTTTCAGCTTCTGCAATCCTGTGATTTACAGTGGTCAACTCTGTTTTGAAATCTTGGAAATCTTTACGAAAGTCTCGTAGTTCCTCTAATATAGTCACCACTGAGGCATCAGGGAGGTTCGAGGCCCTGCTAACAGTAGCACCATTGCTAACCTCCGAGGCATTCTCTGAGTTTTCTTCGTTTTGTCTTTCTTCATTGGCAGTCTTTTGTCGTCCATCTCTTTTTCCCATTGTTGTCCCGTTTAACCCTTGTCTGTTATTACGAGAAAAATGAAACTTTGACACTTGTACGGGACGATTTTGCAAATTCGCCAGAGAGCTATCGGTCTAAGCGGCCATGCAGGACGATGACGTCACCGGAACCCCCAACATCGGCTGTTTTAAACCTGCTAAAACAAACTTGCCTTGTCTGAAGGATTTTAAATCAGGTTTTTGTTTCTTCCATGAAGGTAACATTTTTCAACCCGGTCATTGAGAGAAGACCAAAGCTGCAGAGACAAAAGAAGATTTTCTCTAAACAACAAGGTGAGTCAGAACACGGTTTGTGTTCAGTCATTTTCTTCCTGTGATTATTTAGTTTTGTTTATGTGAACTTATTATTGTTTCTTCTCCTCACTCGTTTTATTTTTTATTTCTGTCTCCATCAGGTAAAACTTTCCTGCGAGCTCCTCAGATGAACATCAACATCGCCACCTGGGGCCGGCTGGTGAGAAGAGCCATACCGACGGTCAGCAGCAACTCCTTCAGCCCCCAGGCAGCCGAGACCGGACCCAGCAGCCTGCCGGGTTCCCCCACACCCAGCAGGTAAACCAGTATCCTCAGATGGACGTCTCCTCCCAGCTGGATGGAATTAATTTCCTCAAACATCATGATATGGTGTCATATCGAGACAAATGTACAAGGAAACAATAACAATAAATAGCAAGCACACCTGTCGCTGCTGCACCTTTCATGATAACTTTTCAGGTTTAATAACTTTCTTCAAGGGAGAAATAAAATAGCAACAAACTGCAACGACCTTGAAACTCACCTGGAGGGGTTAGTCCCTGTAATACGGAAGCTAATCTTAGCATCGATATTAGCCTCGAGCTAATAACGCTAATTCTGTCAGGTTGGATTCATTGAATGTGTTCAGACGGAGAATAAGACGTTCTCTGAACACCGAGTCGTTTAAACTGTTTACTTTCCCATTCGCCACCATGGTAACGGTAAACTGGGACCAACTGGAAACAACTGGCTTTACTGGGCCTGTTTAATAGGAAAAACTGGTCCCAGCTGTTCATTTGGCAATGTTGGATATATTTATTAGACCTGATCCCAGCCAGACCTGATCCCTGCCAGTCCCTGCCAGACCTGATCCCTGCCAGTCCCAGCCAGACCTGATCCCAGCCAGACCTGATCCCTGCCAGTCCCTGCCAGACCTGATCCCTGCCAGTCCCTGCCAGACCTGATCCCTGCCAGACCTGATCCCTGCCAGTCCCAGCCAGACCTGATCCCTGCCAGACCTGATCCCTGCCAGACCTGATCCCTGGCAGACCTGATCCCTGGCAGACCTGATCCCAGCCAGACCTGATCCCTGCCAGACCTGATCCCTGCCAGACCTGATCCCTGCCAGACCTGATCCCAGCCAGACCTGATCCCAGCCAGACCTGATCCCTGCCAGTCCCTGCCAGACCTGATCCCTGCCAGTCCCAGCCAGACCTGATCCCAGCCAGACCTGATCCCTGCCAGTCCCTGCCAGACCTGATCCCTGCCAGTCCCAGCCAGACCTGATCCCTGCCAGTCCCTGCCAGACCTGATCCCTGCCAGTCCCTGCCAGACCTGATCCCTGCCAGTCCCTGCCAGACCTGATCCCTGCCAGACCTGATCCCTGCCAGTCCCAGCCAGACCTGATCCCTGGCAGACCTGATCCCTGGCAGACCTGATCCCAGCCAGACCTGATCCCAGCCAGACCTGATCCCAGCCAGACCTGATCCCTGCCAGACCTGATCCCTGCCAGACCTGATCCCTGCCAGACCTGATCCCAGCCAGACCTGATCCCAGCCAGACCTGATCCCTGCCAGACCTGATCCCAGCCAGACCTGATCCCTGCCAGTCCCTGCCAGACCTGATCCCTGCCAGTCCCAGCCAGACCTGATCCCAGCCAGACCTGATCCCTGCCAGACCTGATCCCTGCCAGTCCCAGCCAGACCTGATCCCTGCCAGTCCCAGCCAGACCTGATCCCAGCCAGACCTGATCCCTGCCAGACCTGATCCCTGCCAGTCCCAGCCAGACCTGATCCCTGGCAGACCTGATCCCTGGCAGACCTGATCCCTGCCAGACCTGATCCCAGCCAGACCTGATCCCAGCCAGACCTGATCCCAGCCAGACCTGATCCCTGCCAGACCTGATCCCTGCCAGACCTGATCCCTGCCAGACCTGATCCCAGCCAGACCTGATCCCAGCCAGACCTGATCCCTGCCAGGCCTGATCCCAGCCAGACCTGATCCCAGCCAGACCTGATCCCTGCCAGACCTGATCCCTGCCAGACCTGATCCCTGCTAGACCTGATCCCTGCCAGACCTGATCCCTGCCAGACCTGATCCCTGCCAGACCTGATCCCTGCCAGACCTGATCCCAGCCAGACCTGATCCCAGCCAGACCTGATCCCTGGTAGACCTGATCCCTGATCCCTGCCAGACCTGATCCCAGCCACCTGATCCCAGCCAGACCTGATCCCTGCCAGACCTGATCCCTGCCAGACCTGATCCCAGCCAGACCTGATCCCTGGCAGACCTGATCCCAGCCACCTGATCCCAGCCAGACCTGATCCCTGGCAGACCTGATCCCTGCCAGACCTGATCCCAGCCAGACCTGATCCCTGCCAGACCTGATCCCTGCCAGACCTGATCCCAGCCAGACCTGATCCCAGCCAGACCTGATCCCTGCCAGACCTGATCCCAGCCAGACCTGATCCCAGCCAGACCTGATCCCAGCCACCTGATCAATTAGAAATGATGTAACTAGAAGCTGTGAGTACATGAAGCAGATGGTGAGATCTAGAAAAGAACCTCATCACGTCGCCATGCAGACTTCCAAGAACAGAAACCGTGATTGAAATCTATCAGTCTGGAAAGAGTTCCAGGACATTTGTAAGGCTTCAGGACTCCAGCCAACCAGTCCGAGCCGTTATCAACACATGGAGGAACAGTGGGAAACCTTCAGAGGAGCGGTCGGACTTCCAGTATAGCTCCTAGAGCCCGACGACGACTCATCCATGAGTCACAGAGAACCAGAACCACATGTAAAGAACTGCAGACCTCAGCTCAGTGTTCATGACTCGCCAGTAAGAAAGAGACTGGACAGAAATGCATCATGGGAAAGTTCCAAGGCCAAAACCACTGCTGACCGTCTCACATCTGCTAAGAAACATCTGGATGATCCCCAAGACATCTGGGAAAATATTCTCTGGACTGGCGAGACGAAAAGTTGACGCTGTGTCCCGTCAGACCAGCAGTCAGCATGGTGGTGGCGGTGTGATGGTCTGGGGCTGCGTTGCTGCAACAAGACCTGGACTGCTTGCCGGGACTGATGGAACCACGAGACCTCAGGCTTTCCTCTGGGTTCTGCTCCAGGACCAGGACTGCTTGCCGGGACTGATGGAACCACGAGACCTCAGGCTTTCCTCTGGGTTCTGCTCCAGGACCAGGACTGCTTGCTGGGACTGATGGAACCACGAGACCTCAGGCTTTCCTCTGGGTTCTGCTCCAGGACCTGGACTGCTTGCCGGGACTGATGGAACCACGAGACCTCAGGCTTTCCTCTGGGTTCTGCTCCAGGACCTGGACTGCTTGCCGGGACTGATGGAACCACGAGACCTCAGGCTTTCCTCTGGGTTCTGCTCCAGGACTTGGACTGCTTGCTGGGACTGATGGAACCACGAGACCTCAGGCTTTCCTCTGGGTTCTGCAACAGGACCAGGACTGCTTGCCGGGACTGATGGAACCACGAGACCTCAGGCTTTCCTCTGGGTTCTGCTCCAGGACCAGGACTGCTTGCTGGGACTGATGGAACCACGAGACCTCAGGCTTTCTTCTGGGTTCTGCAACAGGACCTGGACTGCTTGCCGGGACTGATGGAACCACGAGACCTCAGGCTTTCCTCTGGGTTCTGCAACAGGACCTGGACTGCTTGCTGGGACTGATGGAACCACGAGACCTCCGGCTTTCCTCTGGGTTCTGCTCCAGGACCAGGACTGCTTGCCGGGACTGATGGAACCACGAGACCTCAGGCTTTCCTCTGGGTTCTGCTCCAGGACCTGGACTGCTTGCTGGGACTGATGGAACCACGAGACCTCAGGCTTTCCTCTGGGTTCTGCTCCAGGACCTGGACTGCTTGCCGGGACTGATGGAACCACGAGACCTCAGGCTTTCCTCTGGGTTCTGCTCCAGGACCAGGACTGCTTGCCGGGACTGATGGAACCACGAGACCTCAGGCTTTCCTCTGGGTTCTGCTCCAGGACCTGGACTGCTTGCCGGGACTGATGGAACCACGAGACCTCAGGCTTTCCTCTGGGTTCTGCTCCAGGACCAGGACTGCTTGCCGGGACTGATGGAACCACGAGACCTCAGGCTTTCCTCTGGGTTCTGCTCCAGGACCTGGACTGCTTGCTGGGACTGATGGAACCACGAGACCTCAGGCTTTCCTCTGGGTTCTGCTCCAGGACCTGGACTGCTTGCCGGGACTGATGGAACCACGAGACCTCAGGCTTTCCTCTGGGTTCTGCTCCAGGACCTGGACTGCTTGCTGGGACTGATGGAACCACGAGACCTCAGGCTTTCCTCTGGGTTCTGCTCCAGGACCTGGACTGCTTGCTGGGACTGATGGAACCACGAGACCTCAGGCTTTCCTCTGGGTTCTGCAACAGGACCTGGACTGCTTGCCGGGACTGATGGAACCACGAGACCTCAGGCTTTCCTCTGGGTTCTGCTCCAGGACCTGGACTGCTTGCCGGGACTGATGGAACCACGAGACCTCAGGCTTTCCTCTGGGTTCTGCTCCAGGACCTGGACTGCTTGCTGGGACTGATGGAACCACGAGACCTCAGGCTTTCCTCTGGGTTCTGCTCCAGGACCTGGACTGCTTGCCGGGACTGATGGAACCACGAGACCTCCGGCTTTCCTCTGGGTTCTGCTCCAGGACCTGGACTGCTTGCCGGGACTGATGGAACCACGAGACCTCAGGCTTTCCTCTGGGTTCTGCTCCAGGACCTGGACTGCTTGCCGGGACTGATGGAACCACGAGACCTCAGGCTTTCCTCTGGGTTCTGCTCCAGGACCTGGACTGCTTGCCGGGACTGATGGAACCACGAGACCTCAGGCTTTCTTCTGGGTTCTGCAACAGGACCTGGACTGATTGCCGGGACTGATGGAACCACGAGACCTCAGGCTTTCCTCTGGGTTCTGCTCCAGGACCTGGACTGCTTGCCGGGACTGATGGAACCACGAGACCTCAGGCTTTCCTCTGGGTTCTGCTCCAGGACCTGGACTGCTTGCCGGGACTGATGGAACCACGAGACCTCAGGCTTTCTTCTGGGTTCTGCTCCAGGACCTGGACTGCTTGCCGGGACTGATGGAACCACGAGACCTCAGGCTTTCCTCTGGGTTCTGCTCCAGGACCTGGACTGCTTGCCGGGACTGATGGAACCACGAGACCTCAGGCTTTCCTCTGGGTTCTGCAACAGGACCTGGACTGCTTGCCGGGACTGATGGAACCACGAGACCTCAGGCTTTCCTCTGGGTTCTGCTCCAGGACCTGGACTGCTTGCCGGGACTGATGGAACCACGAGACCTCAGGCTTTCCTCTGGGTTCTGCTCCAGGACCTGGACTGCTTGCTGGGACTGATGGAACCACGAGACCTCAGGCTTTCCTCTGGGTTCTGCTCCAGGACCTGGACTGCTTGCCGGGACTGATGGAACCACGAGACCTCAGGCTTTCCTCTGGGTTCTGCTCCAGGACCTGGACTGCTTGCCGGGACTGATGGAACCACGAGACCTCAGGCTTTCCTCTGGGTTCTGCTCCAGGACCAGGACTGCTTGCCGGGACTGATGGAACCACGAGACCTCAGGCTTTCCTCTGGGTTCTGCTCCAGGACCTGGACTGCTTGCCGGGACTGATGGAACCACGAGACCTCAGGCTTTCTTCTGGGTTCTGCAACAGGACGACGACCCGTAACACAGCAGCAGCTCCACGTCTGAATGGCTTCAAACAATCTAAATGAAGGTTTTGGAGCCTTAAACGTGTCGTTCATGCTGGAAAAGCCTCCAATCTGGCGGAGTTACAGTGATTCTGTGCCGAAGTGGTCCTAAACTCCTCCACAGCCACGGGAAAGACTCGTCACCGACGCTCAGCTGCAGATATTCCTGCAGCTGCAGGTGGAAAACCAGTTTTTAGCTACTTTTTCACATCGGGACGTGTAGGTTAGGAGGCTTTTTTCTCCTCATGAATAATATCATTTAAAAGTGGCGTATTGTTTGGACTCAGGTTATATATAAATGTTTGTGTGAGGATCCGACACATCTAAGTGGGACTTGTCCCGTCGCTGTTATCTGATAAGACTTCCGAGCTGCAGCTCAGCTGGAGATCTTTGTTCTCACCACCTCTCTGTACCTCACACAGTGACCCGCTGGTGACCAAGCTGGACTTTGACAAAGAGCCCACACCAGGACCCAAACACTACGTCGTACCCGACGACGACAGAGAACCACTGACGCAGCATAAGCTGCCAGAAAAGGAGGAAGTGCAGGTATGTGTTACGGGAATTCCAGCTGATGAGGAAGAACTGAACCAGCATTGATGACGTTTCTCATTCTGTTCTCTTCAACACATTGTCTGCAGCTTACTCTCCCAAGTTAAAGAGGTTTTTCTGCTCTGTGAAAAATCCTCTTTCACCCTCTCTGCATAGCATTTGCAAGTTTAAAATGTCTGTCATTCCCATTTTATATCTGTAGAATTGCTTATAATTATATAACTACTGAAATTATACTAATTAATTACACATGTGTGTGGTTAGTTTTTGCAGGAAATGAAAAAGACACTTTATTAACATGATGTAACAAGATGCTGTCAGTAAATACGATAAATATCAGCAGGCTGTTTACTTTTCTGAGTTTGGATGAGGAAATGTTCAGACATCAGCCTGATGTTTGTGAAGTTAGATTCTGATTGGTGAGGACCATGACCTCATTAGACCAGGTCCTGCTAAAAAAAAACAGCTTAAAATGTTTAAATAGGACTAAATTGTTCCGCAGAGAATTTCAGTTGGTTAAAACTCAGCTTCATATTTTAAAACCTTTATTCTATTTGTTAAAATACTAATAGGAAAAAGGTTTTACGGCATCCTGGCCGCGTTAAACCAGGTCCTGCTGAAAAACTGTGAGATTTAGTCTGAAAGTGGACAAAATTATTCTTCATTAACATACAGCTTCTGGTTGGTAAAACCTTTCTTCGATTTACAAAAAATACAAATAGAATTAAGGTTTTACCATTTTTATGGGTCTTTTTCAGCATCCTGGTCACATTAAAGCACATCTTGCTGAAAAACTGTGAGATTTAGTCTGAAGGTGGACAGAATTATTCTACAGATCATATAGATTCATTAACATACAGCTTCTGGTTGGTAAAACCTTTCTTCTTTCTATAAAAAAATACTAATAGAATCAAGGTTTTTCCATTTTTATGGGTCTTTTTTGGCATTCTGTCCACATTAAACCACATCTTGCTGAAAAACAGAGATTTAGGATGTCTGAAGGTGGACAGAATTATTCTATAGATCATATTTTATTGGTAAAACCTTTATTCTATTTATAAAAATACATATAAGACCCTTTTATTTATGTAATGGTTGCATATAGACCACATCGGACCAGGTGTCTTTTGTTTTTTTACCCTCTTGTACATGTATGTTTTACTGTTGCCTTTAAAATCAGTCGTCACTATAAATAAAAACTGGTTCTCAGACAAATGAAGGTAAAAGGAAAAATATTCCCACCAATCCAGAAAAGTCTTTGACGGTCTTCTTTCTGCATGGCGTTGGTTTATTCGTCCTCAGCGGTGCTCTTACTCGTCTCTCCAGGACGCGCTGGCATCGTTCGACTTCCTCACCAAGAGAAACAGCGGCGTGTTGAAGCCGGACATGGAGCAGGAGATCCAACACCCGGACCTGGAGCTCACCACCTTCCACAAAGACACAGAGATCAGGTAGGACGGCGTCTCGGGATCACAGTAAGAAAACGTTGTAGAAACACGTCTGCTGACTGTCATGCTGTGCCTTACTGGACCGTAACCAGTAGTCACACCAGTACAAATAAACATTCCTCTCTGGTCGACACCAACCTGAACGCTTTGCTCTCCTTCTGAAGGGAAGAAGAGCAGTTCCACTTCAGTCTCCAGGACTTCAAATGTGTCGCCGTCCTTGGACGTGGTCACTTTGGAAAGGTCTGTTTTCCTTCCTGTTCTGCTGTGGAGTTGTAACCAACGGCAACCTCCATCACTGGGAGGTGTTTGTTGTGTCTGCAGGCTTCAGAAAGCAGCGGCGGTTTCGTGATGAAGCAGGATACGATACGACGGTGGCGTATTTCTGACTAAATCTGTGTGTGTCTGCTCTGCAGGTGCTCCTAGCGGAGTATAAAAGCACGGGGGAGATGTTTGCCATCAAAGCTTTGAAGAAAGGAGACATCGTGGCTCGTGATGAGGTGGACAGGTGAGCATTAAAAGCTGCCGATCCGTCGGCTGGGAGAGTTCCAGGTCAGGACTGTTTCTGTCTGAACTTCCTCCAGAAACGAGCCTGACATGAGAACCTGGTGTAAACATTCCTCTTGGTAGATCTGTGAGCAGGTGAACCGCTCTGAATGCAGCCTGCTGTTTCAGTCAGCGAGTCGCTACATGCGATCAGATCTGAATTCCTGATCTGTATCATGAGAATAAACCCGTTTCACGCATCGCCTCATCCGTCTGGAACGGTTACGTGTCAGACTCAGACTCAGTTCATGCTGTTAAAGCGGCACGCTGACGACGGCCGTTCAGGTCCTGAACCACCTTTCCTCTCATTGGTTCGGCACGAGGTTCTGGACCGGCTCCGTCCCATGCAGGGAATAACTTGCTGGTATATTCAGGTATCAGCTGATGACTGCGTTACTGAACCCTCTGCAGCGACTCCAGATCATAGACTGCCCCCACAGGCCTGAACAGCATGATGTCTGCTTACCTTCATCCTGCATCACTCTGGAACAGGCTAAATCTGGACCATCAGGCCACGTTAGTGATGAACGGATTGGGTTTTTACCGACCCGCAGGTCACACAACCTGAACCCACCCCTGCCGCTTTTAACTGCAGGCGGTCGTCGGGCTCGCGGTTCTTGTTTTACGTGGTTTTGACTTTACGACGCTCATTAAATAAATGTAAATTTAAAAAATAGAGCAACTTTTGACTTTACAAGACAACGCTGTACTGTTTTTCTGTTAATAAGATTTATAAAACGTGTATTTAGACCGTTATTTAGTGATCAAAGGGTCAACATGGGGTATTGACAGATAAAAATCCGACTCGCGCGAAATTTCAGGTTATGTCGAAGTGGTAGGAACGGAACTCGTTCATAAACCGAGGACCGCACCTGCACACTGAAGGCATTTATTTGGCCTGAAATGACTCCACCGGCGCTGGAGACGTAGTCCCGAGTTCTGCCGCCTCCATCTGACTCCACCGGCGTTGGAGACGTAGTCCCGAGTTCTGCCGCCTCCATCTGACTCCACCGGCGTTGGAGACGTAGTCCCGAGTTCTGCCGACTCCACAGGCGTTGGAGACGTAGTCCCGAGTTCTGCCGCCTCCATCTGACACCACCGGCGTTGGAGACGTAGTCCCGAGTTCTGCCGCCTCCATCTGACTCCACCGGCGTTGGAGACGTAGTCCCGAGTTCTGCCGCCTCCATCTGACTCCACCGGCGTTGGAGACGTAGTCCCGAGTTCTGCCGCCTCCATCTGACTCCACCGGCGTTGGAGACGTAGTCCCGAGTTCTGCCGCCTCCATCTGACTCCACCGGCGTTGGAGACGTAGTCCCGAGTTCTGCCGCCTCCATCTGACTCCACCGGCGCTGGAGACGTAGTCCCGAGTTCTGCCGCCTCCATCTGACTCCACCGGCGTTGGAGACGTAGTCCCGAGTTCTGCCGCCTCCATCTGACTCCACCGGCGCTGGAGACGTAGTCCCGAGTTCTGCCGCCTCCATCTGACTTCACCGGCGCTGGAGACGTAGTCCCGAGTTCTGCCGCCTCCATCTGACTCCACCGGCGTTGGAGACGTAGTCCCGAGTTCTGCCGCCTCCATCTGACTTCACCGGCGCTGGAGACGTAGTCCCGAGTTCTGCCGCCTCCATCTGACTCCACCGGCGTTGGAGACGTAGTCCCGAGTTCTGCCGCCTCCATCTGACTTCACCGGCGTTGGAGACGTAGTCCCGAGTTCTGCCGCCTCCATCTGACTCCACCGGCGTTGGAGACGTAGTCCCGAGTTCTGCCGCCTCCATCTGACTCCACCGGCGTTGGAGACGTAGTCCCGAGTTCTGCCGACTCCACAGGCGTTGGAGACGTAGTCCCGAGTTTTGCCGCCTCCATCTGACACCACCGGCGTTGGAGACGTAGTCCCGAGTTTTGCCGCCTCCATCTGACTCCACCGGCGTTGGAGACGTAGTCCCGAGTTCTGCCGCCTCCATCTGACTCCACCGGCGTTGGAGACGTAGTCCCGAGTTTTGCCGCCTCCATCTGACTCCACCGGCGTTGGAGACGTAGTCCCGAGTTCTGCCGCCTCCATCGCCATCTACGTGATGAACAACTGCAGCAGCGGCTCATTGCATCACTTCCTGCGTTCTTCTTCTGTCTTCGGCAGTCTGATGTGCGAGAAGAGGATTTTTGAGACGGTCAACAGCGTCCGCCACCCGTTCCTGGTCAACCTGTTTGCGTGCTTCCAGACGCAGGAGCACGTGTGTTTTGTCATGGAGTACGCGGCGGGAGGCGACCTGATGATGCACATCCACGCCGACGTTTTCTCCGAGCCCCGAGCCGTGTGAGTGACCGCAGCTTTACTTTCACAACGTTTCTGTTCCAGAAATATCTCACGGGCATTCTTCTTCTTCTGCAGGTTCTATGCAGCCTGCGTGGTGTTGGGATTACAGTTTTTACATGACCATAAGATTGTGTACAGGTACGTTTGTGGAAACATTTCATAGATGTTCATCAGGTTCGTCCGTAATCTAATAAAATAAACTCTTCTTCCAGAGATTTGAAGCTGGACAACCTGCTCCTTGATACCGAGGGATACGTGAAGATCGCCGACTTCGGTCTTTGCAAAGAAGGTGTGGAACTGAAAATAAAAACCGTTTAAAGCGTCAAACGGTGGTGTGTTTTGTATCAAATGAGGTCTCTGTTGTGTTTCAGGAATGGGTTTCAGGGACCGCACAAGCACGTTTTGTGGCACGCCGGAGTTTCTGGCTCCGGAGGTTTTAACAGAAACGTCTTACACTCGCGCCGTAGACTGGTGGGGGCTGGGCGTCCTCATCTTCGAGATGCTGGTCGGAGAGGTGAGGAGTCACCAAAATATAACTTTTAATGCTTGTAATTACATTTAAATTAAAAAATTAGAATAAAATTTAGTGGCTATAAATGAAAAGAAACTCACCAGTTCAGCTGAACCAGTCTGAAATGTAGCAGCTACTGGTTGAGGATGCGGCTGCAGCCTCCACAGTTCAGCACAGATGGCGCCGCTTTGACGGTCTCCACCTGCTGCAACGTCCACTATACTGCTGGTGGCTAGAAAGCTCACTGGGCATGTTCAACTGCATGGATGTTGGCTTTAAACTGGACTAAATGTCAGCAGCTGGTTGAGTTTTTACAGCTAATTGTTAATCACTTAACTTTTAACTTCAGTAAAAATCTTGCCGGATGGATTTTAGACACAGAGTCGGAGTGAACAGAGTTTTTTCTGATACACTGTGCAGTTCCACTGCTTCGCCACAAGGGTGCGTGCTTTCTCCCTTGCTCTTCATCCTCTACACCAGTGGTTCCCAAACTGGGGGACGGGCCCCCAGAGTTATCACAGGGGGGGAGCGGCAAGGCTAAATAAAACTTGGGAGCTTTTACACTGGATGAATTTGTAAAAGTACTCATAGGAAATTACGATAAATGTACAAAAGAGACTTTCAGTAATAAAAAAAAGAGAACAAACGTAGATGGAACATACACTACTCACAAAAAGTTAGGGATATTTGGCTTTCAGGTGAAATTTATGGAAACTGCAATATGTTCATGCTACAGTGATATAATATCATAAAAGTAAGACATTTAAGTAGAAGGATGCACTACTGATTTCCTCATCTCAAAAAATTCATTCAACACAAAAGGTAACAACAATGGTAGTTACACCACAACAAAAAATTTGAACGTCTCAATATCTGGTCATGTGCCCTTGAGCATCAATTACAGCTTGACAACGACGTCTCATGCTGTTCACAAGGCAACTTATTGCCTGCTGAGGCATGGCATCCCACTCTTCTTGAAGGGCAGCCCTCAGGTCATTGAGGTTCTGGGGTGCAGGGTCTCGAGCCTCTACACGACGGCTCAGCTGATCCTACAGGTTTTCAATGGGATTCAGGTCTGGAGAGAGTGCAGGCCATTCCATTTGAGGTACACCAGCCTCCAACAGCCGTTCCCTGATGATGCGGCCTCGATGAGCAGGAGCATTGTCGTCCATGAAGATGAAATTAGGCCTGTGCTGTTCATGTAGGGGCACAATCACTGGATTAATGATGGTATTCAGGTAGTATGGGCTTGTCGCTGTACCATTCACAAAGTGTAGGGCAGTTCTGTACCAAGTGGACACCCCTGCCCACACTGTAACACCGCCACCACCAAAAGCTCGCCTGGTGACAACAGTGGCTGATGCATAGTGCTCTCCCTGACGTCTCCAACATCGTTGCCGGCCATCATTTCTGCTCAGTGTGAATCGACTTTCATCAGAGAACAGCACTGAGGCCCACTGGTTCCTCGTCCAGCGTAAATGCTCCCTGGCCCACGCAAGACGATGATGCCTGTGCCTGGTGGTGTGGTCAGGTACCCGTGCAGGTCGTCTAGCACGCAGACCACGCTGATGGAAACGGTTTGGAATGGTCTGACGTGACACTTGGGTGCCTCTCACCTCTCTTAAACGTGCCTGGAGTTGAGTGGCATTCATCATCCGGTTTCTCAGGGCAGTGTTCACAATGTAGCGGTCATCAGCAGGGGATGTGGCCAAAGGACGTCCACTTCTAGGCCTTTCTGTGACTCTTCCAGTCTCTCCATATCTCTGTTGCAACCTGCTGATGACACTCTGTGACACTCCAAGCTCAGTGGCCACTTCTGTCTGAGAACGTCCTGTTTGAAGCTTCGCAATGGCAACTGTTGTTCCATTGTTAGGTGTCGTCTTGGTCTCATGATGTCAAAATGTGAACAGCATGATGAGGACAACTGTTTAAACACCAGCTCTAATTGAACCAGGACATTTATTGGTCAATTCAAGGATCACACACCTGCCGTGATTTTTGCCGTTAAGCTCCTTGTTAGAGAACAGCAACTTGTGCAAAATCTATTGAAACATTTAACAGTTGGACATGTGCATTTAAAAGCTTAGAGAAGATCACATTAAGTTCACCTGTACAGGTTTGAATGCATTTTAGGCTTGTTGTGAAATTTCACCCAAAAGCTGAATATCCCTAACTTTTTGTGAATAGTGTATCTGTCCCTGCTTGACCTGTAATAATAATAATCAATGGTGGGTAATAATGAGAATGCAGTCTTTTGGATGTACCAAAATACTATCATCTAGTACAATGAAGTATGTTACAACACCACTTGGGTACATTTCATCCTGAACACAAAGAAAAGCCTGCAGGTTACTTTAGAAATAAACTATCATTTATAGAAAAGATGTTTTACTAAAGCAGCATCGTCTCATAGTAAACTTCACTCACCTGAAGTCGTTTGCAGAGATTCCTGCTTTAAAATGTTTTATACTTACGCAGAAGAATGGATAATAGTACTGACACGGTTTTAATTATAGTTACCTACAATCCAGCCACTAAAACTAAAGACGCATTTCTTAGTATGTATCTGTGGTCCATGGGACGGGTGGGGGGGCTCCACATTATTATCGTTAATAAAAAGGGCGCCCTGCAGAAAAAGTTTGGGAACCACTGCTCTACACAAACACGTGATCCGAGTACTTTTAGAAACCGTTTTGTTTTGAAAGACGCTGATGACACTGATTGTAAACCTTCTTCAGGGGAACTAAATGGACATGGCCCAAATGGAAGTCAGTTTGTTCAGTGGTGTGAAGAGTCCAACCTGAAGCTAAACACGTCCAAAACCAAAGACATGGCCGTTGATTTCAGGAGGATAAAAGACACACCAGAAGTCACAACCATCTCTGGTCAAACCGTCAAACTAGAGCAGAGCTACAAATATTTGGGAACTGTGACTGACAGCTCACTCAGCTTTGAGGAGAACTCTGAAGTTGTGTATAAAAAAGGGACATCAACGTCTTTTCTGCCTCAGAAATCTGTCATGTTTTAATATTGACAAAACAACACTCTCTCTTTTACACATCTGTTATTGAATCGATTTAGTCATTTTCCTTGGTAGCCTGGTTTGGCAGAAATAAAGTCAGTCAGATGATTTCATGGTCCAGTAGGCTGATTTGTGAGCCTCAGCCGAGTCTTGAGGCCCGGTACGCCAGGCAGGTACGACGTTCAGCCTCTACTATTGTGAGCTGTGACTCCCCTCCTTTATTTGTGGAGTTTCACGTCTCCCATCTGGACGCAGGTTCCAGGTGCCGAGCTGCAGGACAAAACCTTATAGGAACAGTTTTGTTCCATCTGCAGCAGTCATTCTTAATAAATTTTAGGATTTTAAATGATTTTTATCTATTAATGTAACTGTTTATTGATTTTTGACTTTGCAAATGTCAGAATGTTTTTATGTGTCTATTTTATTTACTGTCTTTTGTGACACTAAAGCTGAAATTGCCGTACAACAAATCTACCTACGGGTACAAATAAAGTCACCTGAACCTGATCAATAATCACTGGCAGATCAAGTTAAAGACACGATGGATGAAAAAGGCAGAAACGGTAAAAACAGGTGATATTTTTCACTGGTTGAGGCTAAAAATGATTCTGATTCTGTTTAAGTTACGTTTAACTGATCCGTGACGTCACGAGGTGATCAATTTCATCTCTTCTGAATGAAATGGAGACGATTGATCCGCTGTCTTTACCTTCATTCAACTGAAATGCTCCAAAACAGACTATAATAAACATATTTAATGATCAATAATGTGACGATTAGTGTCACAGCAATACAATATCTAACTGACTCGATACAACAGTAGAGATTTTACAGTATTTGCAGCGCAGAAAGAGACGTAATACTCCAGAGGATACCCAAACCCCACCTTTGACGAGACCCCCGCAATCTGCTGAGGATACGGTGGCGCTGTCGATCTTCGGATCGGTGGTGCTGACTGCGACTGTTGACGAAGATGGATGTTTTTCTTTGATGTAACTGTGGGGAAACTCTGCCGCTGGACACACACACACACACAGACTGCCTGAAGTTAGCTTCAGATTGGTGACGCACGCAGCCGTTTGGACTCCTCCTTCAGTCAGGATGAATGATCCTGCAGAGCTTCTAGATTCATCAACACACACTGCCTCTGCTTTGTAAAACTTTTATCTCGGTCGTCAAAATGCAAATAAGACGTATTTTATTGGTTTATTTCCAGCATCAGACCTTGTTGTCCAGGATTACTGCCTGCAGGCCGAGTCCTGTCGCCACCTGCTGGTATTTCTTCTTGTTTTAAATGGTTTGTTAAATCTCTAGCAGGTGCTCCTTCATTTCAGAAATAAAAATGGCATGGTAATATTCTGGTGTTTTGTGGGAGGAACATGTGTAAAACATGCGGTTCTGAGGACCTGGATTGGGAACCACTGGTCTGGCTGGTATCATGGTGGGCTGTTAACTGGAACTGCTGGATAAAAATGTTCATTTAAAGCTTTGAGCAGAAATAAATACGAGTTTCTGACGTTTTTGTTCCACTGGACTCGAAATGAGGTAAGACGAGTGTTTAATGCTTCTGTATTTGTCTCTTTTTCCAGTCGCCGTTCCCCGGTGACGATGAGGAGGAGGTGTTTGACAGCATCGTCAACGACGAGGTCCGCTACCCGCGGTTCCTCTCCACAGAGGCCATCTCCATCATGAGGAGGGTTCGTATCCACACGTCTGCTTCAGACCTTTTCTGCACCACAAACACTCCAAGCTGTTGCTTCAACCTCGTGTTGATCAGGCGTCTTTTTTCTGCTTCTGATGGAAAACCCAAAACAAACACCGTTTATCTTGACGACGCAGGCCGTTGGTATGATGTTGGTCCTAAAGGTAGCTGAGACACGTGACATGTGCCAGGATGATGTATATATGTCATCATGTCAGAGTAAAATCAGCTGGAACACAGTAGGAAATGTAAATGTTACCTCCTCCCAGTGGGCAGTGGCCCTGTTCATCTGGGAACCAGTAAAGTCATGTCTGATGAGGAACTTTGTCAAAGTAGGAGCTAAACAAGCAAATCTGAGTTTTCCAGATGTTTTAATGAAGCTAAACATGTGGATGATGATGATGATGAACACCTCTAGCAATGATCAGTCAGGAGAAGCACTCCGAAAATTTCTGCTGGTGCACCTGAGTTAAAAGGTTAGAGGGAAACCAGTGCAAGAAGTTAGTTTGAAGTCCTGCAGAGCGTTTTTCTTCTGCTTGGGGTTTTAACCATAGACTGTACATAAAAAGATGGGCGGAGCCTCCATGACGTCACCCGTAGGTTTATGAAGAGCTGAATTGAAGCTCTGTGGGCGGTTCCTACCGTCGCCATCTTGGCAGAGGCATGCGCGTCGTCTCGCCTGGAAAATACAAATATGGGCAAAGAGGTGGAGCTGAGAGGGGGGCTGTGAGCGTCATGGTGGATGATTGACATCGAGCGAACTCTGACCTGCCTGTAGCTAAGAGCTAACCGAGCTAACCTGGAGCTAACCAGCTAACGGGTGTAAACGGGCTACAGCTAAGTTAAGATATTAACCAGCTAAAAACCGCGGTTGTTCTACATTCTTCTGACTTGAAGCGGGAGATCGGGTACCTGTCAATCAAAAAGACACGCTCCTAAATATGCCAAATTTTGAGATTAAATTACTTTTAAAACGGTTGAGTTAGAAAAAAATTCACTCCCCCCACAGTTGTCATGAAAGTAAACCTGGTTTTTGTACCAGGCTGTAAACATGTTTATTTCTGCTGTGAAGTTGGTCTTTTTAACATGGGAGTCTATGGGGATTTGCTCTGTTTTGCAGCCCCTAGTGGATGAAGGGGGAACTGCAGTTTTATGCTTCACTTTTGTCCGGATGGCGCCAGTCATTCTGCGTGTGGTCCTCTGCATTGTAGCCAAGAGGCTTATTAACGTGTTTTTTAACGAGTTAAACATTCTTGGAGGCGGCGGCTGCGTTCTAATCTGCGTGTGTGTTTAGCTTTTGAGGAGGAACCCCGAACGGCGGCTGGGAGCAGGAGAAAGGGACGCCGAGGAGGTTAAGAAGCATCTTTTCTTCAGGGTAAGACACTTGGTCAGGTTTTTTCTGAATCTCAAGTCGTATAAGACTTCATCTGACATGATGTCTCCTCCTGTGGCAGAACATGGATTGGAACGGGTTACTCGCCAAGAAGGTGAAGCCGCCGTTTGTGCCGACCATCCAGGGAGCCAACGACGTCAGCAACTTCGACGATGAATTTACCTCAGAGGCTCCGATCCTGACCCCTCCCAGGGAACCCCGAGTGCTGAGCTCAGAGGAGCAGAACATGTTTTCTGACTTCGATTACATCGCTGACTGGTGTTAGTTTGACCTGAACACACACACACACACACACACACACACACACACACACTGTGAACTAAGCACAGCAGAGACTAAATCCTCCCATCCTCCCTGCCCGACATTTCAAGGAAACGTAAAGCAGGCTTGCCAGGCCTTCGGAACTCTGTGCCATTGAGAAGGAAGTCCAGATGATGCCTCCCGAGGACTCGAGTTGTTGTTTTTATTCCACATGAAGAGCTTTTGTGTTTTCTCTCCTTTTTTTTTTTTTTTTAAAGAAACAATGAACTAGTGCAGGAGTGGAGGTAGAGGGACGTCCTCCTGCAGACCGCCATCGCTGTCTGACCACTGAGAATGTTTTACATACGAACTCTGAGAAGACACCATCACAATCATGTTATCCAGTGTCACCGTCTTCTTTTCTTTTTCTGTTTTTGGGGCCTGTACAGATCGTATTCAGTAGTATATGTTGTTTCCGTGTGAAGCTCTCGCTGTAGCTTTGCAGAGATGGGAGTCTGAAACAAACTGCTGGAGGCGTCGCCGCTCAGCAGCCATCAACAAACATCCTTACTACTGTCGCTGCTTCTCCACCACCTGAAAAACCCAGTTAATCCCAACACCACCGAAACAGTTCGGTCATTTCGATACAGCGCTGATACTCTGCTGCCCTCTGCTGGCGCTGCGGTGCAACTGCACCCCGCAGCGCACTTCTTCTTCCTTCTCGCTTTAATACCTCAGTGAAATGAACTCAAACTGATTTCCACAGCAATGAGGCTACAACAGGGACTTAAGTTTCTTCATGTTTGAAACTAACAAGTACAAGTCAAAAGCACAAGTATTGATTAATCCAGCAAGTCTGTAAACACATCAGTTTTACAGGCCTGGAAATAAAAGCCTGAAAAGACCAATAAATGCTACAAGTCGAATTTGAAGCTCATGTTAGAGTCTAAAAAGATGCGTAAATGTTGCTACTCTGAAGAACGTTTGTCCCGCCGTGGTCTTGTACTTGTTAGCCTCAGATATAGAGATAAAAGTAATAAAACATGTCCTTGACTGGGTTCCGTACTCCGTAACAGATGCAAACAGCAGCTCTAGCTTGCCGTCAAGATGCCATTACAGTGTTCCCCACACCTGTCCAGAAAGACCTTTTCCAGCCGGAGCAGTGCAGCAGTTTGCATGTTGTGACTAAATGTTTCAGACCTGTTGATATGAATCACTACGGGGGGGTTGTTATATATACATACTGTATGTACACAAGCTGAAAGCACTAATTTTATCAATAGATTAAGTATCTACCTTTCTTAAATAAGAAAATAGATTGTAAAAAGGTTTTTTTTTTTATTCTTGTGCATGTTGTCAGACCAGACGTAAACTGTGTGGATGGTACACGAACTACTCGTCACAAATGTTGCCGTTCATGTCGGTGTAAAAACGAATCGCATTGTTGCCGCCACGGTTTGTTGCCCATCATCGATGCACAAATTAAACATTTGTAATAGTGGCTCTGCTGTTGTTACTAAAACCAGGAGCGCTTTTAATGAAACTTTTATTTTTTTTAATTACTTGAAACAATTCAAAGAAGAAGAAGAAGAAAAAAAAAGTCATTTTCTAACAAAGTTTTTATGCGTACAGTATGAAAGCAGCCTAAAATGTCGCGCAGCCGTAGACATAAACATGGTACAGTATATAAAGTCAAATGAAATACTGGGTGTTCGATCTGGAATGTGTGTCCGCTTCATTCCTGTCATCTCCTTGTCTCAGGCAGGACAAGAGAAATCGTTCAATCCAAAGAAAACAAATTGTTTATATATATATATATAAAAAAAAAAGTATAGCAGAGAAAGGTCGGCTCTGGATCTTCGGCAGAGTCTTCTTCACAGTTGTGGCAGTTTATCAACAGGCGTGTCAAACTTGAAGTCTGGAGGGAAAAGTTCGGCTGCACGTGGGTAAATGAGTCTGTACGACTGCCTGATGGTGACGTCTGCAACGCCGGCGATGTCTCCAATTTCTGCAGAACAGAAAAGGTGAACGATATTTATCTCATCTCAGCCTCATGGCCTCAAACTGCTATAAAATCAAACATTTTTGTGCCTTTTTTAATAGATCACCACCAAATATTTAATCAAGTAAAGCTTTTTAATTCTTTAAATGCAAGTGTATATGAATTGCTGCAGGTAACGTGTCCACCAGTTTTCTAATAAAACTGGCATTTAAAGGGTCAAAATCCTAAAAAATGGTTAAATGTTTGGACATGACTTTAAAATAAAAAGATCTTTAACAACTTTAGACCAGTTAGAAACAAATTAATCATAAAAGCCTTTAAACGCTTTAAATGCCAGTTTGTTTGAGGTACAACATGTCCACCAGGGGGCCCAAGCCACCATTTTCTCAAGTGTTTTTATAATAAAATGGTGCTTAAAGGGTCAAAAATCCTAAAACTAATTTAAAAAAATTTTTTTTAATTGTAAAAAAAAAAATTTTTTTAAAAAAATAAATCCTACATTTTAAGATTTAAAATAAAAAATCCTAAAAAGTCGAATTAAAAAAGTATATATATATATATATATATATATATATATATATATATATATATATATATATATATATATATATATATATATATATATATATATATTTTTTTTTTTTTTTTTTTTTTTTTAAATCTTTTTTTGTTTGTTTTTTTTAATTTAAAATAAAAAAAATCCTATAAATAGTAGAATGTTTAGATGTTTTAAGCAGGTCTGAAGTTATTTAAATAATTTGATATTTATGTTTGTGCGTGACATTGATCACCAGCAGCTGTTTCATGTATAAAAACACGTCTGAGTCAAGATGATCTGAAAGAAACATGTAAAAGTTGAGAAAAACTAAACTGCCAGGAGGGCATTAGTCAGGGGGGTCCAAAGTCGGTCCTCTGGGGCTACTGTGCTGCTGGTTTTCCATGTATCCCTGCTCCAACACACCTGGCTTCCTTTAAATGGCTCCAACAGCCTATGAGGTTCCGTAGAGTAACTGATTCATTAGGGTCAGGTGTGTTGGAGCAGGGATACGTGGGAAAACCTGCAGAATTGTGGCTCCAGAGGACCGGAGCTGGACACTCCCGGTCACACAGGAAGTGGCGATTCTTACTGGGACCTCTGTGAAAGGGTCCCAACAGAGTAAGTGGAAACGGACCAGTTGGTGGGAACGGGGCTAAAGTTCCCGCTGTGGCCCAGGTGTTAAAATCCTGTCATCACCGCCGCGTGTTTTCTTCATACTGGTGTAAAACATGTTAAATATGTGCAAGTTTTTCCTCATCCAGTCGCTTCCCAGTGTGGAGTCCCTGGGTTCAGTCTTCTCAGGTGGGTTTAACTGGACTGACTGGTGTAACGACAGCCTCCTGCTGATTTGGCTCTCCAGGATAAATGCAGGATTCCTGTTGGATTTCCAGACGTTAAACACTACTAGCAGCTCCACCGGCGCTTCAGAGGCAACGTGGGGCTTTTAAATCCCGGAGAAGCTCCGCCTGTCGTCTCTGAATGCAACGCGTCCGGATCATCTGGAGGTTCCCGAGCGCGTCCGGATCATCTGGAGGTTCCCGAGCGCGTCCGGATCATCTGGAGGTTCCCGAGCGCGTCCGAATCATGTGGAGGTTCCCGAGCGCGTCCGGATCATCTGGAGGTTCCCGAGCGCGTCCGGATCATCTGGAGGTTCCCGAGCGCGTCCGGATCATCTGGAGGTTCCCGAGCGCGTCCGGATCATCTGGAGGTTCCCGAGCGCGTCCGGATCATCTGGAGGTTCCCGAGCGCGTCCGGATCATCTGGAGGTTCCCGAGCGCGTCCGGATCATCTGGAGGTTCCCGAGCGCGTCCGGATCATCTGGAGGTTCCCGAGCGCGTCCGGATCATGTGGAGGTTCCCGAGCGCGTCCGGATCATGTGGAGGTTCCCGAGCGCGTCCGGATCATGTGGAGGTTCCCGAGCGCGTCCGGATCATCTGGAGGTTCCCGAGCGCGTCCGGATCATCTGGAGGTTCCCGAGCGCGTCCGGATCATCTGGAGGTTCCCGAGCGCGTCCGGATCATCTGGAGGTTCCCGAGCGCGTCCGGATCATCTGGAGGTTCCCGAGCGCGTCCGGATCATCTGGAGGTTCCCGAGCGCGTCTGAGCAGATTTAAGGACGTCCTGCTTATTTCCAACATTCCTGGCGACCAGAGGTGGAAATTCCTGATCCAGAAAGTAGAAGTCCTGCCATGTTTTTGGATCTACCTGTACATTTAGAAAGGTGTTAACTGGTAAATAAATCCAGCTGGTTTGCTGACTGGTTGGAGCAGCTGGCGGACTGGACTTTTACTTTCTGGACCAGGAATCGCCACCTCGGCTGGCGACTGCGATAGAATATTTCACGTTAGCTGCTACGGGGGTCTGAAAAACAGAAAAGCTGCGTGTTGGAACCAGAGCAGCCTCCATCAGACTCGCGCCGGGTCTCTGAGCTGCAGCTGGAGGCTGTTTGGAGAAGAAAAATATCGTCTGTTCTCAACGAGACACCGAAGGTCCGGCTGGTTCGTAGACCACAAGCTGCAGGTGGGAACCCCACCTGGAGCTCCATGCTGCAGGACGCCACCTCTGCAGAACATGAGGTTACCAAGGAAACAGGATTCAGGGGAGCAAACTGACCTGACAGGTAGGTGAAATCTGGAACCTCCTGTTTACCAGAAAAGCTTTTATTCATGTGCATGTAAGACATTTCAGCAGGAAGTTTTCCAGTTTATTTCCTCTAGAGAGGTTCATCAGACCTGCAGCAGGCCGGGTTTCGAACCTGCAGCAGCGACTGCCTGTCAGCTCTGTGAACAAGCAGCGCATCATGGATAAACTTTCTTTTCACTTTACTTATTATTCTTATAAATCCACGCTGGTCTCTCCTTCAGGGCTTTAGGGGACCTGGATCTTCTCCAGAAGAGCCTCCAGCTGCAGCTCAAAAGCTCCGAGTCTTTCTGGCGACACTCCGTGTCCGGCTAGTTCGTTTCGCTGGCAACGCCTTCAGGTCCCGTTTCTAAACCTTCTGGACGTAGTCTTCCTTCCTGTCAGTCACCTGGAGGAGACGACTTGGCTGCATTTTCCACTCCGTCTCCTCAACCTGATTTATTTCTGTTTTTTTTCATCTTATTTCATTTATCAGGGGTGGGGAAAATCAAATCGAAAAATCTGGATTTTTTTGGCTTCACAATTTTTAAATAGATTTTTTGTTTCAAATAAATAAATCTAATTCATTACATAAAATTTGTCATTTTTATTATTTT
Organism: Telmatherina bonti; assembly: GCF_933228915.1. NCBI lineage: Eukaryota > Metazoa > Chordata > Actinopteri > Atheriniformes > Telmatherinidae > Telmatherina > Telmatherina bonti. The sequence goes on from NC_136625.1 coordinate 35,847,329, forward strand.
TATTGATCTTTTAACTTGTCTTCTTGGACATTATAGCAGCAGAATGATGGTCTGGATACTGGGTGGTTTTTAAAAACAAGAAAAATGACGAGTTTTTAAAAAAAAAAAAAAAAGGTTTATACATTTATTTTTTCTTTGAATCTACAAAAAATAGCAACATTGGAGAATTGTGAGAATCGCAATTTAAATCGAATCGGCACTCAAAAATTCTGAATCGAATCGAATCGTCACAGTGTTTATACATTTACTGACACTTTTCTGTGGTGATAATTAAAACGCAGCTTTTAAGCGTTTATGAATCAGAAGCTAACTTCAGAGTCATCACTGGTCCAAAAAGTAAAACCAAATGTTTGGCGCTTTTTCCACCGCTGTGGTTCCAGTTCTGGTTGTGATTCCACATCCGAACCAGTTCAGGCTCCATCAGCGAGTCTCTGTGCTCCGAGGCAGACCGCCATGACTCACAATCCTGCTTCTTCTGTCTGGATATGAAGCATTATCCGCCAACAACCCCCCCGCCGCGCAAAGAGCTGCGTTCAGTCAGCGAGGCTCTAACCCGCTTTCAGGAACTGCGTTCCAGTAACCCGGTCTGCATCTGAAAACACCTGCAAGCCTCACCTTTCTGGGTCTTCTTCTCTGCGGAGGCCTGGGACGCCATGTAGATGGCGGCTGCCGCCACCGAGATGGGACTCCTGCCAGGAACCAGGTCCAGCTCCACCGCTTTCCTGGCGATGAAGGTGGCCGCCATTTGCACCTGCTTGGGCAAACCGAGGTTGGAGCAGAAGCGGGACATGAAGTCTCCGGTGGTGATGAGGTCCACGCTGGTCTCCAGCGCCTTCAGGATCAGCTTGAAGCACCGACCGATCTCCTTCTTGGAAATCCTGGAAACGGCACAGATCTCTGCGGGAACGAGACGGACCGTCAGAGAAAACCCCCTGCTTTGGGTTTTTCCTGTTAAACATCTACTGGGATCTGTGTGAGGAAACACACCACCTCACGCCGCTTTCAGCTGCAGATCTAAACTCTGGATTGTCATCTCCAGGTCGAAGAAAAGAGAAAGATAATCCCAAACAGCTGAATTCTGCAGCAGGACTCTCACTCTTATTTTACTTCTCTAATCTGTCAAACAGCTTAAAAACCGGAAGAAATCAAACTTTTCTTCGGACCTTTAAAGGTTCTGGGCACGCCCTCTTGTCTGCAGGCGATGTAGAGGCAGGCGGACGCGATGGCGTCGTTGGCTCGGCCCTTCAGGCTCTTCTGCTCGTAAACCTGCTTGAATAAGTTGTTTGTTCTGTCCTGCAGAGAAGAAGAAACAAGCAGAGGCGTTTGCTGAAGGAGATCCACCACATGAAGCCAACATGCTCCTCCCAGTCTGTCCGTCGGCTCCTCCCAGTCTAACGTGGTCCCAACAAAAGGCCCAGTCTGAAACAGATCTATGCTTCACATCTCTTTCATTCCCTCTGATCACATGTAAAAAACACAGAACAAACATAACCAGAGGCAGCTTACAGGGAAAAACCAGTAGCCTGATGGATTGGCTGACTTTCTGCCCTGCTGCTGGTCTGTCGTCCTGATTGGACGTTACCGTCAGTTTACGCTCTCTGATTGGTGGAAAGTTTGACAGGAAGCGTCTTCATCATATTTCTAGATTAAAATAGGCAACAATAGAAATGACTGATTAATTTTATGATAAAAATGTGATGATTAACGGCGTTATGGTGGATTTACCACACAGAGCAGGGGGGTCCGAAGTCGGTCCTCAAGGGCCGCTATCCTGCAGGTTTTCCATGTATCCCTGCTCCAACACATCCGGCCTACATTAAATAGATCCAATGAAGTTCTGCATTCGTGGCAGTCAGGTGTTTAAAGTACATGGAAAACCTGCAGGATTGTGGCCCCTCGGGGACTGGAGCTGGACGCCCCTGACAGAGTCTCTGAATAAACATATTTGTGGCGGGATCATAAACCTCCTGGACGGATAGAAATGCTGGAAAACCTCCGTAGATCACATAAATTGTGAATTATTGATGGAAAAATCTAGGAGCTATGATATTTTGAGGCTCTGGAGACTGTAGAAGATCTCCTGCTTCAACCACAGAGGTGTTTAAAGTAGAAGTAAAGATAAAGTAGAAGTTCTGCCATGTTTTTGGGTCTACAGGTGTTTACACAAACAGACTGGTCTACCTGCAGTGGAGCTGAGCTGCTTACATTCAGCTGGTTTAGGGACTGGTTGGAAGGGGCTGCCGGACAGGACTTCTACTCCCTACACCTCTCAGTATAACCCCCCTGATTGGCATCATAAACCTCAATCTGGGGGTCCAACACAAAGAACTGAGATAATGTTCCCAGCCAAGGTTGGAGGAGGTAAAGTATAGAAGTGTCCTTCTCAGCTGAATGTTTGTCACACGGTCGGCTGGCTCCTCCCTGCAGCAGGAAAACCTTTTCACTGAGACTGTTCTCTAACACTTATCCGGGCACAGCGTTACGCGGGAGCGGCGCTCGGAGGCGGCGGCGTTTTAGAGGTTCAAGTGAAAACTACCTGGCTGCTCTTACAGGTCAAGTTGTGCTAAAAGATTCACAACACAAGAACAGAAAACACCACAAAGCCTCTGAAGAGCTCAGAACCGACGTCCAACGGGTCTCCAACAGAACCGACTGCCATGATGTGGCGCTTTCAGCTGGGTTGCCATGGTGACACAGGCTGGTAAACCTCACGAAACCGAAAACCCAAAGCTGAACCTGGAGTTACCTGTTTAAGCCTCTAATCCAGGCCTCACTGGTCACCAGAAACTGGTCATACTGGAGTCATGGAGGTTTAAAAGAGGGTCAGCTGACCTCAGATCACACACTGATGCGTGTGTGTGTGTGTGTGTGTGTGTGTCATATGATCCTCTGCAGGCTCTCGCCGTGACCAGATTTTCTACTTACGATGATGTTCCTAGGCAGGTTGATGCGATCCGCCATGGTGCTGATCTCTTTGAAAGCGTTCAGCATGGCCCGGTCCGAGCTGCTCATGGTCCGCCGGTTCTGATACTTGGAGTTGCCGAATTCATCGAAGCTGGCGGCGCCGGTTCCCTGCGGAGGAAACGTTTACACGATGTAGTCCCATGACTTACCTGCAGATACTTTCGCCTCTGACGGCTACGAAGGACAAGGTGCCCCCCCCACCTTGCTGATCATGGTGCTGAGGTCTCCTCCGTTCAGCAGCGGGTTCTGAGCGTCTCCCACTCTGGATGGATCTTTGAGAGCTTTCTCGTTGGAAAACGTCCTCCACTCTGAGCCCACGTCGATCACACGGTCACCTGAGGAGAGAAACCCAATGAGCAGCTGGAAGTTTCACGCCTCCATCTCAGGCTGCATGATGTGTTGCATCGCTGTGGAAAAATCAACCAGAGGACGGCGCAACATTCGGGGTCTCACATCCTGCAGCTGCTGTCTGAACACATCTAAGTGCATAAAGGTGTGTTATGCACCAGAAATGAAAAGGGTGTTAGGACCGGAGGGAAAACTCTGACCACCACCATCTCCGGTTATGGTGACCCTCTGTTCCTGGAACCATGAACCAGGCCTGAGGATTAAAGCTGATATTTTAATCCCATCTTTCTGTCCGGTTTGCTGTTCGTCAGTCTGACATAAAGAAACATTTATCTCCTTAGAGGTGAGCTGGAGCTGCGGCGGCAGGGAGTTAAGCTCGCATCAGAGGCATGGCGGCGCCGCTCGTCTCCCGTCTGACCCGCTCGCCACCGAGGGGCCTCATTAGGGAAGAACTCGGCGTTCCCTGGAGCTTCAGCTTTCCATCTGCATCACATTCAGACTTTTTACTACATACAATCTCCAGCTGCAGATGACCTCATCTGTAGGCTGAGGTGGGAAATCTTCCAGCACACAGGTAGAGGAGTCTGACTGCTCCTGCAGGTGATATGTATTTAGTCTGCTACTAAAACCAGACGGGATCCGCAACGTTTCTTTTCACAAGCGGCTCAACGTTTAGAGCGGGGGTGTCAAACTCCATTCGTAACGGTCCGGTATCCGGCAGGTTTTTGTTGTTTCCGTCTACCAACACAGCTGATTCGAATCAAATGGATCCAGCAGCTTCTTGTCAATATATTTATATGGCTGCTCGATTATGACAAAAATTATAATCACGATTATTTTGACTGAAATTGAGATCTCGATTATTTAACACAATTATCCAGTATTTTTAAACAACGCTGCGCATCGTGGTGTTCTAGACGGTTGAGAGGAGATAAATAACATTGGTGATGTTATCTAAGACACAAAGAAGAAGCATTGAACAGTCTCACTGAGGTGGGCAGGAATGATTTCCTGTAACAGTCCGTGTGACAGCGAAGCTGTCATAACGTCATATTATAACCAACTGTCACATTATAACCGTCTAATGTACGGTTCCGAGTTGTTTAATCTGCTTTTACCGCTTCTATAGGAACTATTTTATGTTGGCCTGGATGTACGTTTTATACCAAACAACCGCTGTCAGGCTGCAGTGCGTTTCTCTCATTCACCTGTTAAAAGACAGCTGATCTGAACCAGCTGGTTAACGCGTTGCTATGGTAACGCCCCGTAACGGAGGGATATTACAGTGTTTAACTCGCCGAACTCTGTATAGGAAAATAATTCAGCCAGTTGTCGCTGACAATGGTATAAACTATGTTTAGGTGAACTTCCACAACCTACTGCAGTTATTCTACATGGACCTGCAGCCGGAGCCGACTGAGACTGGCCGCCTGGGAGTGCTTTAGGACGGGAGAGGCTCCCGCTGCTCCTTCCTTACAGTAACTGCAGAACAATATGTGCCTTCAAGTCAGTCGCCAAAACACCAGAAAAGTCTCTAATAACTCCAGTAAAAGCTGCTAGATTTGTCACTTTTAACAAAAAAGTCTCCAGATTTAGAGAGAGAGTCTCCAAGTTGGCAACAGTGTCTGAATGAAAGCAAAGCGGCTGTGGGAGGAGTTTACAGCACAGCGCTGCAACGCCAGAGACGCTCGATGAGCAGCTGAAGACAGCAGGAGAGGAAACTACAGAGAGAAAAATAGTCACACCCTTTTATTTTTATCATCGTTGAAAACCCAGATCGTAGTTGAGATTAAAATCCAATTAATCGCCTGGCCCTACATATTTATGGATTTCGGTCAGGTGTGTTGGAGCATGGAGACAACAAAAACCTGCTGGATACCCTCGAGGACGTTTGACACCCCTTGGTTTAGAGGCTAACACTCATGAAACAAGTCTGGAAGAGAATGTCAGAGCAAACTATGCTTAGAAACAATTTAGCTGTTGAAGGTGAAGAGTGATCGTTGTTAGCGTGGTGTCACCCTGTCGGGGGGGGGGGGGGGGGGGGGGGGGCTGGGGGCAAACCAGGTAAGGATAAAAACTTCACATTTCTCCTGTTTTATCGTAATTTACTGTCATGCTCAGCATTAGTTATGCTGGTAATACAATACCTGAGGTGCTTAGTTGTCCCTGAACACCAACAACATGAATGTGAACTTTGTTATTGCACTAAACTTCTTATTTTTTAATTGTGAAAATATGTTTTAAAGGGTTAAAACTAAACACAGGTTGAGAAGGACTGAACGTGGAAACTTGCATGTGTGACGTACGACTGCAACAGACCAACACAAACACAAACATCACCTGTAACTCGGTGCATCTGTTCAGCCCTGAGATCCATACATCCCTACGAGACGACTGAAGGTTTGTTGACCGAGTTACGACATCAACTCACGCACTGAGTGACCAGCGTGACACCCGAACACCTTCAGGCGGAGGAGATCATTCACAAAATCTAAATTCCACTAAGAAAAGCTGTATTTTCAGCCTCAAACGGAGAGGATAGATGTGGTTATGGATTAAGACCCATAAAAATGTTTTGCCAGCAGAGCAACGCTCACTGCAAGCTTCATAAAGCGACGTCTTTACTGATTCAGCAACGGAATTCACTAAACTTCTGATTAAAAAAGGTGTTTTTGTTGCATTATTTTGTCATTTATTTCTCTAATAAAAAAATAAGTAACATTGAATACGGTACTTTTATTGCAATTTTTAATTAAAAATACTTCTATGCATATCTATTAACATAATAGGTCCTTCACTACCATCGTGGTTTATTGTTGAGGTGTTAACTTGTTGACACAGTCTGCCGTTTCATAGATACTACTTCAGATGGGAGGATCAACTGTGTAAGTGAATTAAAGCTGCAACATGAGGATTTTATGGTTTAGAGATAAATGTGGTTCTGTTTTGATCAATATATACAATGAGAATAGCATTTATAGGAATGTGCCATAACTTTTCCTTGTGTGCACGTTTGTAGCAGAAGTGTTGTCCAGAAATAAAACTGATCTGTAACGCCATGACAAAGTTCAGCAAAACCAAGATAAACGAAAAATTACAGGGGACAAAAGAAAGAATAAAAGTTTCATGATCTGTACTTGCCTACAACAAGGCCACATTCGGGACAAATCATGTCCCCCGCTCTGTAGTCCTCCACCAGTATGGCATCAGGATGGTTGGGACACTGGACTCTGGGCAGAGTCAGGCCTTCCCCGCTGCACAGGAAAACAACAAGGTCATGATGAAACTGCATGAAAAAGACAGCAAATCTTCTACAGGGTGCAAATGATGATGATGGTTGGAAATAAAACTTAGGAACATACTCTGCAGATTCACCCACAAAGCAAAAGACGTAAATATTCACTTGTAAAAATACATTTAAACAGAGCTGTAAATAAACAGCCATAAACTTTCCACATCCATTTCTCCAAGTAATCGAACATCTTTGCTGATGTGAATAAAAATCTGGAGAATAATCTTCCAAACTGACTCATTTTGGTCAACTTTGCTTTAATAACCCCTAAATTTGCCTGAACCTGACTAGGGCAGTGTCTTCTTCATACGCTGCAGTTATCAAGAGGTTTACATTACTGTAAGAAAGCCCTGCAGGTCAAAGTCCAACAGCACCCTCTGCTGGTGGAGAATTAATGTTGTTGCAACTTGTTGGGGCATTTCCAGCCACACTGACAAGCAGCAGGCCAATTACCAAAGGTCAAACTGATTGTAGTCCATACGTCTGACAATCAGCAAGCAGAAGGAAAATTTCCAGGATGGGAGATTGAGTTGGAGCTTCCAATTCAATCTGTTGGTTTCCTGATATAGGCTATTATGAATTGGCTTTCATTATGTTTTTTTTCCTGTCTGTAAAGCGTCTTGAGATGGCATTGCCATGATTTGACGCTATATAAATAAAGTTGAATTGAATTGAATCACTGCAATACAGATCGCCTAAAAACGTCCCAATACATAAACAATTCAGCTTCCCAATGAAATACTTTTTTTTTTTTTTTTTTTTTTTAAATGTGGTCGGCACACTGCAATTAAAAACCCTGGAGTTAAAATATACATTTATTCAATTATAAACAAATATATATATTTATTCAGTTATAAACATATATATTTGTTTATAACTGAATAAATATATATATTTATTTATTCAGTTATATATATTTGTTTATATTTATGCAGTTGTAAACAAATATATATATATTTATGCAGCTGTAAACAAATACATATATTTATGCAGTTGTAAAACATATATATTTATGCAGTTGTAAAATATAAATATTTATGCAGTTAAACAAATATATTTATGCAGTTGTAAACAAATGTATTTATGCAGTTGTAAACAAATATATATTTATGCAGTTAAACAAATATATTTATGCAGTTATAAACTAATATATATCCATGCAGTTATAAACTAAATGGAACATGAAGTTACACGGTGTTATGTGGAAATATAAATGTAATAAATGTAGCTGCTCCTTGTGACACTAGCTTATCTTTCCCCTTCCTGCTCCAAAAGCCACGTATTTCCACGCGGACTAGATGAAGCAGCTGGAGTGTACAATGCCAAACAGACAACTAAACACCAACAGAAAGCAGTGAGCACCAACAATCCTCTTTCCAATCATCTGTAAAGGAAACAGAACCAGTAACTTCTGGTAGCATCTAACGGCTAACAGATAGCTGTCAATGGATCCACTACCTCACGGATCACACACAAAGGGTGCCATGTTTTCACCCCCAACGTGATGCTTTCGTTTAATCAAACCCTGCACGACCTATTTTTCCCACCGTATGACTTTTAAAAAGTCATTCAGACAGAAAGAGGATGATTAATAGTTACAGAAAGTAGCTACGCACCGGCTTGTCGAGGTCATGTTGCTCGACGTTGTTTCCCCAACTCAAAGAAACAAATGAACGAAGAACCCATATTTATAGATGTTTCTGATCACGTGACGGTACGACGACGGCGAGCTGGTGGAGCCAAATATGCAAATTTGTTTTCTACTGAAACGAATTATTTATCAAAAAGAGATTTGCTTAGCTTGAATAGCTTCGAAATAGTTACATTTACGTAAACTGATTCATTGAATATTTGAGTTCTCTATAATAATCATTTTTAAGGTATTGTGTACTCTTCTGAAGACACAATTATCTTTATGCGTAATATTCTCTACAACCAATGTTACAGCCATATAGACCATACATGAAAGATTAACAAACTTTCGGTAGTAAATAAATAAATAAATAAATAAAAATACTTTTTAAAAAAAAAGTGAAGTCTATGTGGAAGTGCAAAAGACTAGAGTTCCTCTCTCATCCACTAGGGGCTCCAAAACGGAGCAAATCCTCATGGACGCCAATGTTAAAAAGACCAACTTTACAGCAGAGATAAACATGTTCACAGCCTGGTACAAAAAAAAAATTAGGTTTAATAATTCAGGTTTACCTTCATGACAACTGCGGGGAATGTGAATCTTTTTCTAACTCCTCCGTTTAAGGGCGTGTAGACAGCTACCCAATATAGCTACGAATTAGTTACATTTACGTAAACTGATTAATACTTATTTATTTAAAATATTTGAGTTCTTTACAGTCTTTTTTTTTTAAGTTACTGTGTACTGTGTACTCTTCTGAGGACACAATTATCTTTCTGCGTAATATTGCCTAAAACTAATGTTACAACCACAGACCATATATGAAAGATGAACAGAGCTTCCGGCAGTAAAAATAAATAAATAAAAATAAAAATACATTTTTTTTAAAAGTGAAGCCCATACCAAAATGCAAAACCCTACAGTTCCTCTCTCGTCCACTAGGGGCTCCAAAACAGAGCAAATCCTCATAAACTCCCATGTTAAAAAGACCAACTTCATTGCCGAAACGTTTTTACAGCCTGGTACAAAAAAATTTTTTTTAGGTTTAATAGGTCAGGTTTAACTTCATGACAACTGCGGGGGATGTGAATCTTTTTCTAACTCCTCCGTTTAAGGGCGTGTAGACAGCTACCCAATATAGCTACGAATTAGTTACATTTACGTAAACTGATTAATACTTATTTATTTAAAATATTTGAGTTCTTTACAGTCTTTTTTTTTTTTTAAGTTACTGTGTACTGTGTACTCTTCTGAGGACACAATTATCTTTCTGCGTAATATTGCCTAAAACTAATGTTACAACCACAGACCATATATGAAAGATGAACAGAGCTTCCGGCAGTAAAAATAAATAAATAAAAATAAAAATACATTTTTTTTAAAAGTGAAGCCCATACCAAAATGCAAAACCCTACAGTTCCTCTCTCGTCCACTAGGGGCTCCAAAACAGAGCAAATCCTCATAAACTCCCATGTTAAAAAGACCAACTTCATTGCCGAAACGTTTTTACAGCCTGGTACAAAAAAATTTTTTTAGGTTTAATAGGTCAGGTTTACCTTGATGACAACTGTGGGGAGAGGGAATCTTTTTCTAACTCCTCCGTTTTGGCATATTTAAGGGCGTGTCCTTTTGATAGACAGGTACTTCAAGAAGGCGGAATGTAGAACAACCGCGGTTTTAGACTATTAACGGCGTGATTTAGCTTTAGTCCGCTTCCCTCTGTTAGCTCGTTAGCTCCTGTTATCTCCTTTTATCTCCAGGTTCGCTCAGTCATCTCTTTGCGACAGGCAGCTGGGAAATCGCCAGATGCAAATCATCCACGACGCGCTCAAAGCCCTCCTCTCAGCTCCGTCTCTTTGCCCATATTTGTATTTACCGGGCGAGACGACACGCGTGACGTTGCAAAGACGGTGCTGGTAGGAACCGCCCACCGATCGCTTCAGAAACCTACGGCTGACGTCACGGAGGCTCCGTCCATCTTTTCACTGTTACAACTAAACGAAGATTTGGTGTCACAAGGATAACTGGCATTCACAGAACATTAAACTTTACTCTTCAACAAAAAAATCATAAAATTTAAAAAAAATTTGTCAAAAAAGTCACTAACTTAAAAAAATGCTTTGAAATGGCTGGGCTGTACCAGTCTGTATCTCTGATTCTGGACCAGTCTGCATCTCTTTACCAGTCTGTAATTCATCACATCATGCATACAATCTCTAATTTCAAATTTACTTTAATTACATGAACCAAATACTAAGAAGTATTGAACACAATGATATTTTTCTCAGTAAATACATTTCTAATGGCGGTATTAACATAAACTTTTTATAGATGTTATAAAAGAACACATAATCCATACACACAAAGAAACCACAATAAATAAGATAAAATAAAATTTAAAAAAAAAAAAGCTTTATTTATTCTGCACTTTTCTTACAAAACAGCTCAAAGTGCTTCACATAATAAACACTAAATATGAATATAAATATAAAATCATCAAACATTCAAGTTCAAAACATGAGAGTTCCAAAACATACATTTAATCATACTCGCCTTATAACACACACACACATGCTCTCACATACACCCATAAAGTACATATACCTTCACAACCCCCCACCCTCTGCTTAAACATAGGCTCTAGCTTCTAGTCTGTGTCTCTTTAACCGAAATATCCATGTAAAAGCATGATAAATGGTGAATCCATCCATTTGAGGATAAACATCTGCTTGACACTAAAATAAGAAAATTATATCTTGGGGATCCATCCATACCCAGAGCAGCCCCGCCATGGACCCCAGAGGTCATCACCACAGAAACCGTCGAAAATAGGGCCTATAGGAGTCCACCCAGCCAGGGTTGCAGTGCAGAATCCCACCACCAGTCTCCATGGCAACAACCCCGCAGACAAAGAGCATAAATTACATTCATTCATTCATTCATTCATTTTCCGAACCGCTTATTTCAATTCAGAGTCGTGGAGAAGCTGGAGCCTATCCCAGCCGGCTTTGGGCGACAGGCAGGGTACACCCTGGACAGCTCGCCAGTCCATCGCAGGGCCTAAATTACATTATGTCTAATGAAATTTTATTGCACATCCATCCATCCATCCATCTGTCCATCCATCCATCCATCCATCCATCCCTCCGTTTTCTACCGCCTATCTGGGGTCAGGTCGTGGGGGCAGCAGCCTAAGCAGGGAAGCCCAGACTTCCCTCTCCCCACCCACATTATCCAGCTCATCCTGAGGCATTCCAAGTCCAGCGAAAGGTATAATCCCTCCAGCGTGTCCTGGATCTTCCTCTGGGTCTCCTCTCACAGGGATATATGCCTAGAACACTGCATCAAGGAGGCATCCGTGAGGCATTCAGACGTCCAAGTCACTCGCTTCCTGTGAGACAAAGAATTGATTTTAACACGTTGCTGCTGGTGTATGAGGCTCTAAATGGTTCTAATCCAACATGTAGATCTGTTGCATCGAGACAACAGCAGGTGGAGCTAAATAAAAGTAGACTAATGATATTCACTGTTCCAGGATTATACTTACAAACTCTGATTAGCTCGTAGCTACACAGACCTTTTAGCACAAATCTCTCAATAGTCAAACGTATCTGTCGTACTTTGCATCATCTGGGTTGTTTAGTGAAATATTTATTAATTTTTGCAACATATTTATTCATTAATTTGACTGAAAAGTGTGTTTGTGTCCCGGTAAGTAATAAAAACTATGTGATGCATGTTTTCAAAGAGAACTGAAAGGTCTGTGCAAAGTCTACCTGCAGAAATGAATAAAGTCACATCATTTACAGTAGACTTGGATGCTCATATCAGAGGTTTAACAAACCAGCCATTTATTCTTTGTCTGTGTTTTTGTGACTTAAGCATGCATACATTTATTAAACCAGATTTTCTACACAGTATGCATCATAATGTAAAGGCAAAGTCCTGTATATTCTGTCTGCTCTAGACTTTGTTTAAATCTACCAAGTATAACATTGCATCCCCCAACCTCTGACTTACATCAACTGAATTTCCTTCCTCATGTGTGTGTGTGGTGAGAGCTCTCTGTTTCCTGCACACAGGAAATTAACTACCATAGAAACAGATTTGTTTCTTTGGATTTATTGTTGGTTTGTGGCTTTTGGGTTTTTTCAGCATGACGTGTTCTAAAAGTTCCCTTTTTGTTTGTTTTTATGTTTATTTTTACATCGCCAAGTGGGAGGTCCATGCTGGATAATTTATACGTCCCTGGCCAGATTCCTGCCTCTCTGAACACAGTTGCCAAGACTATCTGGGTTTGTCAGCGGCTGGGCACCCCACAGGCGGGGTAGAGAGGAAACCCATACCACAATGTGTGACACCAAACCAAATGGTTACAGCTTCTTATCTCTTCCTCCACACAAGCCCACCAGCCATATGTATCCCCACAACACATGCAAAGCTGAGATGTGGAGGCGCGATGCTTGGCAGAGGTTTTTGCTGAGTGATAACAAAGCTAATGGATGGAAAATCCTTTCTAAAGAAATGGGATATTCAATGGACTGGCGACCTGTCCAGGTATACCTGCCTCTCGCCCAGTAACTGCTGGGATAGACTGGAGTTTACTGTGACCCTAAGTTGGACTAAGCGGTTAAGAAAATGGCTGGATGGGACATCTGATCCTGATTAAACACTTTTCTATTATAGAAGGAGATTTAGGTTTCCAGTCCATCACAGGACCAATACAGAGAAAAACCATCACTCACGCCCAGAGGATTCAGTGACCAGTTAATCAGTGGGAGGACACTGAAGTTCCCACACAAACCCTTTGTTAGCCGAGACTCAAACCAGCGATCTTCTTGCTGCCGCCTCAGTTCCAACCATCACATCACCGTGGAAACACATACCTGCATTCCGAATTTTCCATCTTTCCGATATAACAGATGTGACTTCAGTTTGTATGATGAGGTGAGTCATTTCCAGTGGTCAGAACGACTACACACATGTGGAAATGTACACTTAATATTCATTCATTCATTATATCAAATCAAATCAAAGATACTATATTTATCCTCGAGGGGAAATTCAAGGTTCAAGTCAGCTCGTCCAAGGTTAGACACACAGACATTTACATTTGACAAGTTTACAGAACCGCTTAGTCCGATTAAGGGTCGGGGGGAAACTGGAGTCTATCCCAGCGACCATTGGGTGAGAGGTGGGACACACCTGCACAGGTTGCTGGTCCATCACAGGGCTGTACATGTAATATGTGCATTTAAAAGAACTTTTAGCTCTTAAGCTACGCTAATCATAAAGAATGATGTAAAAAAAAAAATTGTTCTAGATACCTTAAATATCATGTGATGTGAAAGTTGCAGTTCACCTGTAAATATGTAAATATATGAAATAATTAAAATATGTCAATGATGAAACACACAAAATAAACAAAAAAATAATGTAAACAATCATTTTCAGAATTCAAATTTAATATTTCAAAATGTATAAAACATTTTGTTTCAATAATCTAAGGTATAATAAGATATATTTAACATTTAAAATGTATTAATATGATGTATTAATACAAATACAGTATGTATTAGAAATGTCAAGATACATATTCTATATATCTAAAACATGTCTGATAAAAAACATCAGATAAAATGAATAAATAAATCAGGTTGTTCATAAATAGAAGCATATGAATGCAACCAGATTGATAATGAAATTTATCTTCTTTGCACTAAAACAGCAGAAACATTTGAGGTTTTTATTACTCATTATGCTATTATTTTATTGGTCCCGTTTACTTCAGAACTAAATAAGCCATGTATAAGCCTGATCGTGGTGTGCTAGCCAGGCCAGCTAACATGCCCGCTAGCTCCATTCCCACCTCTCTCACCTTCAGTCTGTTACACCCCCAAAGCCCTCATCATATCTGTCTACTGCACCCCCAACAATGAATTTATTACCAACTTTGCAAACATTTTTTTCCCCATTATCCTCTCTCTTGCCTACAACTGTTTAACTCTGCTGGGTAATTTCAACATCCACCTGGACAACTTCCAACACCTGCTGACCCAAGACTTTGTGTTGACAGTCTTGGCTTTGTGCAGTGGTTTTCTGACCCCTACATCCACTCTAAAGGAAATACTCTGGTGAACTCCCTACCCCCTTCACTGATATCTGACCTCATCTGCAATTCTAAATCCTCTTCCTGACTACTCGACCCTCTCCTTACAGCCCTGGTTAAAACCTGCCTCCCCTTCCTGCTTTCATCCACTCCTCAGTTACCGCTTGAATAGTTTCAACACTACTCAAAACCGCCGCCATTACATCAATATATCCCATTCACATTACAGAATCTGCACTCTTGGACTCTGATGACCTCCTTATCACCCCAGTGGATCTTCTCTCCATCCTCATCCTCCTTGACCTGAGTATGGCCTGATATGTTTTATACCATCCTCTATAACACTTTATTTTCTCTTGGTATCGATGAAATCAGACCTCTCTACCTGCTCTCAATTCATTTAGCTCAAGTCCTTCTCTTCCTCTCACTACAGGTGTCCCCCAGGGCTCTGTCCTAGACCCCCTCCTCTTCATCACCTACACCCCCCCAGCTCCATTTTCGCTGCTACACAGATGACACCCAGCTCTACATCTCAGACGAACCACTCACCCTTCCCACCACATCCCTCTCTTTTTCATTGTTTAGACAACTTAAAGTCTTGGCTCTTTCAGAATTTCTTCAGACTTAAGGGACATTAAACCGAGTTCATCTCATCGGGACACCTTCAGCTCTTTCCAGATCTGCTTTTCAGCCTACTGACACCTCCTCCGTTCCTCCATCCCGTCAGTCTGGCTGTCATCGTTGATAAAAACCTTTTCAAGCCCACATCAGCAGCACAAACTCAGTCTGTATGCTTCTATCTTTACAGCATTAAAATGTTGCACACACACACACACACACTTCTTTTCCATCTACCTCAAAAATCACTTGAATCAACACCCCCTACCCCTCCACCCCCTCAGCACATGACCCCGTGCTGCAGCGGTTTCATAAACTCCTGAATCCTTTTCAAAAAAACCTTCTTGTTACTTTGAAAGCCATCCATCATCTCACCGCTCTGTACCTGTCCATTCTGGTTCACACTGCTATCCCCTCTCCTTCCCTCACCCCACCCACCCTCGCCATGTTACCATGGGAACCAAGGCTTTTAGCTCCTGTGCTTCCAAACTATGGAATTCCTGACCTTCACAGTGTCGACTCCCTCCTCTTTAAATATCATCTAAAAATTCACCTGTTCAAACTTACCTACAACCTTTAATCCCTCGTTTGTCTGTCTGCCGGCTGCGTTTTTACTGTTTTATTCTACTCTTTTGTTTCATATTTCACATAGACTACTTTACTTTACTTTTGTTTTGTATCTGTATACTTTGATTTGTTGATATAAACTGTAAAGTGACCTTGTGTGTCTTGAAAGGTTCTTTAAATAAAATGAATTGTTATTGTTATAACTAAGATGAGTTTGACACCCTTTCTGCAGAGTGTGTATGCAACATAAACAAAAATCAATAGTCAGTGATATCAGCGTGTTTGTTTTTGTAGCCTGTGCTCATGTACCACCTCCACGTGTTATCTTAAATCACAAAACTGACTCCAGCAGCAACACTTCTTTCTTTTTCTCCTTTTCTCCCCTCCACACCCCCCTCGTCCTCTCACTGTACAAGGGTAGGGTAAATTAGCAGCAGCCAGCAGCCCAGGACCGGTTGAAACCTGTATGGATTGCAACTGAGAATACATTTCCTCCTCCCAGTGCATCATCAACCAGATCCAGAAATGGCTGGAAACTATGCAGAAGCTCTCAAACAGAACAATAAAAGGATACCTAAACATAAACCTTATTAAATCAGAACATGTGCAGAACTACTTTATACTCCTTCATGCCTTTAATCAACTCATAGTGCCAGCAACCTTAGATGTATTTAACTTCTACATGCTGAAAAAGAACAAAAAATATAAATACATGAAAGGTTTCCTCGTTCATTCCACACCAGTCGTATGAATGTTGTGTGATATTATGTTTTCTTTGTGAAAACACAAACATTAGAAATGTTAAAACTACTGCCTGAATTTATCATTCGTTTTGACCCTTTAATGTTCACACTCAAGAAAAAGCAAGAAATGTTTATCTTCCTTTGGACAAAAACAACAAGAATCAGGTTGTTTTTAATGGTTGTTTATTATCTATTCAATAATATATCAAGAATAGTTAAATAGTTCAAACTTAAAACTGTCATGTGTAAAATTAAAACACCCAACTCAAGTTTATTTCTACAATTTCTTTTCAATAATTGTATTTTTTGTGTAATTTTCTTTAACAAATCGCAGAGTGAAGAAGTTAAAAAAATTTTCCACTTGATCAAAAATGAAACCGCTGAATAAACATCCACATCATCAGAGAAACTGTTCATTTATGGATGTTTTCAGGATAAAAAGTCGAGCTTCTGTGTACAAAGAGACCGGAGGGGTTGGTGAATCAACCTATCAGCCGCGGAATGTCCCAGTTTTCCTCACGCCCCCTGAACGCAGCATCTGATAAACTGGCAGGCGGCGGCTCCGGGAAGTTACTTCAAGGTCCTCCGCCAATCAGAGGCGCCCCGGACACCCACAACAACCGCCTGTGGGCTCCATGTTGGATCTGGCTTTTCCTGGAAGTCTACCTGCGCAGATTGGTGAAGCCGAGGCTGCCGCGCGAGTGCCGGTATGAGCGCGACAAGCCGCGCCGTCACGAGCCCACGTCCCGCAGAGCTTCGCCTCGCAAGCTGCGCCATTCCCGCAGTTTTAGCGCTTTGTAGAGATTAGGTTGGAGACGCACCTGAGAGGCAGATGGAAAGCTGGAATGCGGGCTGAGGAAGTAATTGGATTGAGATAAAGCCACGCGGACAGTAAGTGTTTATTTCTCTTAAATTTCACCTTCATCTTTAGAAATTAATTAAGTTAATGAAAATTAATTTCCAATATTTGTACAATTAATCTTTGTCCCAGTTGAGAGCAAGTAGATAATAGTTTTCAGAAAAGTGGTTACAGGGTGTTAATATTTTAACATTGTGCTGTTTCACGTGCCTGAACAAGTCACCTGACGCAAAACCGCCGCAGGAGAGGGGGTGCAAAAAGAAAGAAAGAAGTCTGTCTTCATCAGCAGCCGCCATGGCAACCTCTAATTTCCTCATTTTACACGCGCACACACACACAAACGAAGAAAAACAGCTGCTATCAGACTCCAGTAAACTATAAAGGAATCATCTGATGCGACTGAACTTGACTTCAGCAGGTTTGAGCCTGTTCACCACCTCTCTAGCACATCTCGCGCACATCTGCGAGCTCAGCCACGTGCTCAGAGACAAAGAGAAGGTGGATACTTCTGTATGACTGCTCTCAACTTTGTGACAAAGTAAACACCGTGCAGTCTGAAGCCATCTGGGATCTTTTCTACATCAACTCTTCCCGCTATAGTTGACTTTAACTGCAGACATGGTGTGTTTACAGTCAAACCATCACCCTCTAATTTAATTTCAACATGGTTCAGATGGTTGAAACCATAAGTTTAACCCTTGTGATGGACTGCTGACCTGTCCAGGTGTTCCCACCTCTCGCCAGATGTTTGCTGGGATGGTTTCCAGCTTCCCGCGACCCTTAATCGGTTCAGAAAATGGACGAGTGGAAGTTTAGTAACTTGTATCTTTATTTGGAATTGTAAAAACAACTGCAGGTAGAAATAACATCTATAGGTACGGATAAATTCTGCAAGTCAGAAAATAGAAGTAAATCCTACAATAAGGAAATACAAGACTGCAAATGTGCAAAGTTAGTTACATGTTCAAGAACAAACCCCATTTCTCTAAACCCGACCCAGTAAAAGAGAGACCAAGACCAGAATGACCATCAAGCTCCCCCTAACAGTATAAATAAAACGAATGAGAATCCTTGGCGACATTTGTTTCCATGAACCGATTCAGCTGCGATAGTCGCGCTGGTCAGGTGGTTGTAGCGGTACCTTCCGTTGGGAATTAGTCCTCCTCTCTCCATGATTGGTTGGAGATTTGAGCAATCTGATTGGCTCTTGAATAGATGTATGAAATGTTTTGTACTTGCAAAACTGGCTTATTCCAGACTTGCAGAATTAATCTCTCCGTCTTGTGTTTTTTGTTTTGTTTTGTTTTGTTTTTTACCTGTAATTGTTATTACAGCTTCAGAAGTAGAGCTGGTCGTTACAGAACTCATGTCTGCAACGTAGCTCCATATAAATCCAGCTTTTAGCCTGCTGTGGCCAGAAAAGGCCGAATGACAGCGACACAGAGTCAACACGCATGGTCCTGTGGACACAAAATCCACTCAATATCATGGTGTGTGTGTGATACATGGTTAGGAAACTGTGTAAGCCATTTTGTGAATTACTAAATATATGTTCAGATAAACAAAGATCTAAACATTTTAGACACAAATTTTTTTTAAAAATGGAGAAAGAATAAAATTATTGACTCAAACTTTTAACCTTCAACCAGTCAAATTGAATACTTTTATGTTCAAAAAGGCTCCCACGCAGATAAATAGTTAAATACGTGTTCATGAGTCGCCTGACGAAACAGCTTTTACTCACAGATCAGTTTACAAGTGCATGAGAGGGTTTGAGACTCTTGGAAAGCTTCCTGGAGCCTCACAGCTTCATGGTGCATTTAAGTGCTGGTAGAAAGCTGGGTCATTTGGATTTTCACCAGAATTTCTTCAGTTATTTCCAAACAGGAAAAAAAACTTTCTGGGACAAAATAATTCACTCTTTAAGAGACATAACGGCTCTAAATGTTCTCTAGTTTTGGTCTATATCTACTGATATCGACGTTTGTGACTACGGTGTCTGCTAATGTCCGCTTTCTCTCCATACCATCCTCACACAGCAAAGTTTTGCATTTCTCTTTGTTTAAAGTCTAATATTTGTATATGTATATTTAACCTAATAATGACAAATGAAGAGGAAGCTTGCATTATATTCATTATTTTATCGCTCTTTACAGCAGATAAAGCCCTCACCATTTAATTTCTTCACTATATTCCTTAAAAGGAAAATTCCTCTTACAACGGCTTCCTTTCTGCTTTTTTCTTTGCAGGAACCAAAATGAAAGCTGTGTGTTTTGCCTCGGTGCTTAGTGTTATGACTTTAGTACACCTCACTGCAGGTCCCACAGTTTGAAGCAGCAAAATACTCTGATAAATCAGTTTAAAATGTGTCTGGTTAGTCGATGAAATCAGATAAGTTTAATCCGTACAGAAAGTACCACGTTGACCAGGCTAGAACAGCTTTTATATGTTTCAGTTAATGAAACACGTGTCAGACATGTGACTAAGTAGTCAGAGGAGCCAGTGAACTTGGGGCACATAAAAAGACTCAGCGTAGTTCTGGCACAGATTTGGCACAGATTTGGCACAATAATGGCGTGGTGCTTGAAGACCATGAAGCATAACTGAGTAAGCTATTGACAGGAAGTGAGAGTTCAGTGTAGCACATCATGAGGCGCTCTCAGCGGCGGCCTCGGTTACACATTTACAGCTTGTCTAGCTGTGAGACTCATGCAGCTTAAGCAGACTGTACAATGTGGCTCACCGTTTCTGAACCCTGCAGAGGATTCAACCCAGAGAGGTCTAATCCTGGTCTAAGTTTGCTCCGCAGAAACTCCTATTGAACATTTAGAGTTAAAAATTACCCTTCTGGTGAAGTGTCGCAAGCTTTCAGAGGACTGTAATAGATTCCTGAACAAAATACAACAAAGATAGATAGATAGAACAAAATGTCCCACATTTAGTTACTTTGGTCAAAAACCTAAATAATTTCATATTACAGTGATAGTAATCAACCAATTAATCATTGTGCTGAACTTAAAGATCTCTTGGATTCATTTGATTTGATTCAGGCATGTTGGAGCAGGAATACATGGGAAATCTGCTGAATTTTGGTTTAGATGATCTACGGCAGTTTTCCAGACATTTATATCCTTTCCAGGAGGTTTACAGTCCAGCCGCAAAATGTCGTGTTTATACAGAAACTGTCTGGTAAATCCACAGTGGCCACATTTACATGAGAGTTTTAATTCCTCTTTAATTCCAATTAAAAGTTAAATCTGCTTTAAACTGGTGAAAAATGACCATGTAAACACTTAAATCTGAATGAAAAAGTCAATTTGGAGTTAAACTTCATTCTGAAGTAAGTGGCTGGTTTAACTGCATTTTAAATCTGAACTGATTAATTCCTCTGTCATTAAACCTTTGTTCCGCTCTAAGTTAATTCTGATCATTCTGAACATGTTTGTTACCTTTTCCCGTCCTCATGATGCTCATATTCCGCACATTGTTTCACCTCCCATGTTCGGTAGTCTGTCTTCCTTCTCTGGGAAAAAAAACGCATATTATGCTCATGTCGAGCTGGTGCTTCAAAATTATGATCAAAATAACAGCGAAACTGGTTATTATTATGTAGTTTTCCATGTTACAACCAAAAAGACGACAAACAGGAAGCAAACTTTTATTTCCGGTAGAAAAATTAATTCCAAAAAAAAAAAAAAAATCATGTAACCGTACCCATTGATCCATGATAACACCAATATTTATCACATTTCATCATAAAAAAAAAGATCACCATTACGGCTATATTACTGAGAAATCTCTTCGTGACCTGGAAAAATAATTAAACCTTCCACCAATTACAGAGCTTAAATTGATGGTAATGTCAAGCCAAGAGCAGCCAAAGAAAGGAAGTTCTGTGTCTGAACATAAGAAAATAATGGTCCTCTATGGCTGGGATCAAACCAAAATTATGTTTCTGATGCACCATGGAGCCAAAAATCAGCTGACTTGGTTTTGTGAGGAGAGCAGATAAATAGTAGCATAAATAACTGTGAATGGCAAAAATAAATTAATAAACGGGTGAAGGAATAACTATTAGTATATAAGTAGTCTGTTGCGTTTATAGCACAGTCTGAGTGAATACTCCATTCTGATTGGCTGCAGGGTGTCCATTAAAAAGTGTTGTAGGACAACTGTAAAAAAAAAAAGTTCTGGTGAAAAAGCCTGATTGTGCTAAATTATTGTGCTGGCTCAAACTCTAGTTGGTATGCAGGGTCACTGGGCTCCTTCGGTCCAGGAGAGACAAGAAAGGAGCAACATTTTGTTGCCCTGCAACGTCCCAGCCAGCAGAGGTCACATTCCACAGTCTAAATATTCTATTCTATTCTATTCTACAATCATTTAGCAGACACTTTTTATTCAAAGCAACCTACATACCCCGATAGGCACATCTTGGCGCAAATTGGGGTTTGGTGTTTTGCCCAAGGACACTTCGGCATAGGGCTGGGCGATATGACGATGTATATCGTTTGGACAATGGAAAATCTCTATCGTTTCATATGAGGCTCTATCGTTTACGCCACGATAAGGTGCTTTACTACAGTATTTTACGTCAAGATGCGCTTTATGGCATGCACGCTGCAATATATAAACAAACATGGAGGAAGACTGTAGCAGACGTGTTTTAGAACAGGATAATTCACTAAAAGATGACCAGCCAACCCAAACTGATGAGCTTGTTCCTAAAAGAGGGGAAATTTATGTCACATGGATGCAGTTTAAAAAGACCGACGTGGAACCGACAACAGACTATCTCACAGTCCCAACAACGTCTCCGACACAACTAACTCATTTTATCACCTGCTCAAGAATCAGGACAAGAATGCAGAATAAAGAATAGTCAACGACCAAAAACATCAAGTGGAGGCGAAAACTCATAATAACTCCAGACACAAACGCTGCAACAGGTATTTACCCGTGAAATGCCGTATGGCCATAGTTCCATCAGATGGAAGGAGATCACTGCTGCCATTGCCAAGCACATCTGACACATAACTGGTGACTGACACAACATTACACAAACCATTTTATATTGTTATGCATATTGTTATGGGGAAATAAAATGAGCTATATCTGGATATGAGATTTTGGTCATATCGCCCAGCCCTCTTTCGGCACATAGTCAGGGGAAGCATGGAATTAGTTTCCCAACTTTCCAGCTGAAAGACTTCTCTTCCTCCTGAGCTACAGCCGCCTGATTTAACAAATATTAAATCTCCATCCTTCAAATGCCACTATGATGACCAGCCAGTATCTTTGGTTTATCTTTATATTGTATTTATTATTAGATTAATTTTACATCATTTTAATCTCATGGTCATGACAACCGAGGCTTTCCTGATGAAATGTTGGATGGATGTTTACTGGGATTAAAAGGGTTGAGCTTCTACACAAATTTTTACTTTTAAAAACAAACAAAAAAATGTCTTGGAGTTTCAAGGGTAAATTTAGAGTAAGATTACTGAATTATCTCTTGTTTGTTGCAGTGATGTTCACACTCACTGAGGTCGCGTCCTTGAATGACATCCAGCCAACGTACCGCATCTTAAAGCCATGGTGGGATGTCTTCATGGACTACCTGGGGTTGGTCATGCTCATGCTGGCCATATTCGCGATGACCATGCAGATCACCAAAGACCAGGTGGCTTGCCTTCCTTGTCTGGAAAAGGATTACTGCCCCAAGGAGAACCAGAATGCAAAGCAAATGGAAGGTACCACCTCTACCCCACTAACCAGCAGGGTGGCGGATGTTGCAGCCACTACGCCATTGGTAACCAAGGACCTGCCAGATGAAGCTGTCAATGAAATCCTCACAACACATCAACACACTGCTGTTGCTGCAGAGAAATATGCCAATCAGCCTCAACCGACTGGTGTCAAAACCAACCTGGACTTTCAACAGTATGTCTTTATCAATCAGATATGTTACCACGTTGCCTTGCCTTGGTATTCCAAGTACTTTCCATACCTTAGCCTCATCCACACCATTATCCTCATGGTCAGTAGCAATTTCTGGTTCAAATACCCCAAAACAAGCTCAAAGATTGAGCATTTTGTTTCTATTCTGGGGAGATGTTTCGAGTCTCCTTGGACTACAAAGGCTTTGTCTGAAACGGCCTGTGAGGACTCTGAGGAGAACAAGCAGAGGTTGACCAATGCCTCTTCAACACCCCATCAGGTGTCTTTAGAGGGTAAGGATGAAGGCACAAATGATGGCCAGTCCACGCCCATGCTGGGAGTGAAGTTTTCTGCTGATAAACTCATTCCGGAGGTGCCGAGCAGTATGACAATCCTGGATAAAAAGGATGGGGAGCAGGCCAAAGCCCTGTTTGAGAAGGTGAGGAAATTCAGAGCCCACGTGGAGGACAGTGATTTTATTTACAAGCTCTATGTAGCACAGACCATGGTGAAAACCGTCAAGTTTA
Source organism: Telmatherina bonti (assembly GCF_933228915.1). Taxonomy (NCBI): domain Eukaryota; kingdom Metazoa; phylum Chordata; class Actinopteri; order Atheriniformes; family Telmatherinidae; genus Telmatherina; species Telmatherina bonti. The sequence continues at coordinate 35,870,926 of NC_136625.1, forward strand.
TGTTGATATTGACCTACACTTCAACTTTTTTGTCAGAAATAAATTTCCGTCATATTTGTGAACCTGACATTAAAAAGCTAACTGGATACGACCAGTTCTTATGCACGCACAACATGGCTTTCATGCTAAAGAAGCTGCTCATTACTTACATGGCATTGATTTTGATCTATGGGCTAACGTGCCTGTACTCGCTCTTCTGGGTGTTTCGCCGACCTCTGAAAGAGTACTCTTTCGAGAAGGTCAGGGAAGAGAGTAGCTTCAGTGACATTCCCGATGTCAAGAATGACTTTGCATTCCTCCTACACATGGTTGACCAATATGATCAGCTTTATTCCAAGCGCTTTGGTGTTTTCTTGTCTGAGGTCAGCGAGAACAAGCTGAGGGAGATCAGCCTCAATCACGAATGGACCTTTGAAAAACTGAGGCAGCTCGTCATCCGTAACGCCCAAGACCAGCAGGAGTTGCACCTCTTCATGCTTTCCGGACTCCCAAACGCAGTGTTTGACCTCACGGACTTGGAAGTGCTTAAACTGGAGCTGATTCCCGAGGTGAGGTTTTCCGCAAAGGTTTCCCAAATGACCAGCCTACAAGAGCTGCATCTTTGCCACTGTCCAGCTAAAGTTGAGCAAACTGGTTTCGCTTTCCTCCGGGACCATCTCCGCTGCCTTCACGTCAAGTTCACAGATGTTGCTGAGATCCCTCCTTGGGTTTATTTACTGAGGAGTCTGAGGGAACTCAACCTGATCGGTAACTTGAGCTCGGACAACAACAAAATGATCGGTCTGGATTCCATGCGAGATTTGAGACATTTAAAGACGTTATGCCTGAAGAGTAACCTCACAAAAATGCCTACAAACATCACAGAGCTTTCGCCTCATCTGGTTCGGTTAATCATTCACAATGATGGTACAAAACTGCTGGTAATGAACAGTCTGAAAAAAATGACCAACCTCACTGAACTGGAGCTGCACTGCTGCGAACTGGAGAGGATCCCTCATGCCATTTTCAGCTTGATCAACCTACAGGAACTTGACTTGAAATCTAACATCATCAGAACCATAGAGGAGATCATTAGCTTTCAGCACCTCAAGAGATTAACATGCCTTAAACTGTGGCACAACAAAATCATCACCATCCCATCATCCATTGGCCAGGTCAAGTCTCTGGAGTCCCTTCACCTCTCGCATAATAAACTGGAGTCTCTGCCTCTAGCTTTGTTCAATCTTCCCAAACTGCGACACTTGGATGTGAGCCATAACTCCATCACGGTGCTTCCGCCAGATGTGGGTCTTCTCCATAACCTCCAGCACTTAGCCATCAACTCGAACAAGCTGGAAGCACTGCCCAAGACTCTATTCAGAAACACCAAGCTGAAGGTGCTGTGTCTGGGGCATAACGCGCTCACAGTGCTGCCGGAGACGGTGGGTCTGCTGGTCCAGCTCACTCAGCTGGAGCTTAGAGGAAACTGTCTGGACAGGCTACCTGCTCAGTTAGGAAACTGCCGAATGCTGCGCAAACATGGCCTCAATGTGGAGGACCATCTTTTTGATACGCTGCCTGTGGAAGTTAAAGAGAGCATCAGCCGAGACTCTTTTACCAGTGGCATATAGCACATCAACCAAACTAGCAGTAAACGAATGAGACATTATTGTTCTAGTTTCCATAAAATTGGATGCATTTATCTGATTATTTTAATGTTATTGTAACTGCTTATGTTTTCGGGCGCATTCACACATATTGTCGCTTAGGCAGAAAATTCTTAAAAATCATTGATTTCCCTTTACACTGCACTTTACTCAAGCAAACCAAACCACCTGGACCATCCATACAGTTACAATAAGCACTCTTTAGGGGGCGATATTTCTTAATCACAATCCCCATTTATACTCAACTAAAAACACAGAAAGTACTTTGTACGTCATTAACATGCATTATTTGGTTTGATTTTGGGGTCATTGTTGAGGCGTACCCCGCCAGAGCAAACACAGTAGTATGACTGGAAACCACTGGGAGTGTTGAGTCGTAAAGGTGACGCTCAACCCACGGAAGGAAAAAGAAAGAAGCTGCCATAATGTATTTCATGGTCACACAGACCAGCGTCGACTGCGGTACCTTCTTTTGTATATTTTTGAGAGTAAACGTCTGAAATGGACGTACCTGTATACGAATGGGAACGGAGCATAAATGGGCCTTCTGGGTTTTGTTTTGCCTTTTGGTGTGTAAACCTAAAGACACTACAGAACTTTTGCCATTTTCCCCGTCACGCACTCGCTATCGACGGCTAATTGAGGATCTATCTTGTATCCTATCCAACCTGTTAGCTCTCTCCAGCCAGCAGAAGACGATCTTACCATGACTCTTTTTTTTTTTTTTTTTTTTGTCCCTTTCTCTTTTAATCTTGTTTCTTTATGGCATAAACACCACTGTGTGTTCAATACAGCCAGTTCTTTATTTTACCACAAAGCGAAACGTTGCATCCCAGATGTAAAAGTTGTATGGTGCTGTTTCTCAGCCTCGGACGTTGCTGGGTAGCAGCAGCTCTAGAAATGCACATGATAGATGTCACTGTGTTGTCGAACGAGTCCGGGACGCGGAGATTTAAGTTCAAAAAGTTACAGAACGTGTCTTTAATACAATTCCACCAGAATCTGCCCAGTATGAGCAGCAGGAGAGGTTGAGTTATCCAGGATGTCGGCATACTTCATGGGATGAGCTTTTGCTTTCACACTGCAAGCGAACGGAACCAGAGTTCACTTGCAAGTGAACCGAGTGCACTTTAGCACGCACCTTTGTGTTTCAACTAAACCATACTATTCTTTGACGCAAACCAAACCAGTGTGAATGTAGTTTAAAAATACTTTAATTGCTGCAGAATTTGCATTTAAATTCATCGCTTTTTTTTATTTTTGCTTTTATAGATCTTATTAATCTAAAATAATAATTAAGTTCTCAGTGTTTTACTCAAAAGACCAAAACAGTATGTAGGTTTGTCCTTATTGTTATATGTACTCAGGTATAAATGTAACCATAGGGAAAAACATTTTGCCTTAACTGCTGCTATATTTTTTTTTTTTTATTTACAGTGAAGTTTTCACAAACAAAAGGCCAAAATCAAATATTGTTTTCTTGTCTGTTTTTCATGCATATAATCCCTCTGAGTTAGTTTTAGATGTTATTGGAGGACATGGCAACACTGCTTTTGTGGTGGTTTTTAAATTACGTTGAAATTATGTAAGATTTTGTTATTTTCCTGACATGTAGTCCTTTAGTAGGAGTTAATTTGGAGTTGTAAAGCTCAGGTGGTGATCAAACACCAGAAAAGAACCTTTATCTTAATGTTTTAGAGATTGGATGCAGAGACTGGACTGAAACGTAATGAGATGTAAACATTTAGTGACTTTTCTTTTTGTTAAAATCTGTTGTGAGACCACTTCAGACTGATGAAAGGGAAATCTGTTGGCTAGCCTTTTAAATCATGACGCATGATTGAAGTTGATCACAAGTTGGATTGATCATCCTGCGTGTACAATCTGCTAATAACAATGATAATGTCTGTCTTCATTCTGTCAATGTGCCTCTGTGTAGGCCTGTATTAAAGTGTTCTTCAGAGTTGATGACCTCGCTCAAAGTTCACAACTTTATGGGACAATAAAACCAGATTGAATACTATTGTCTTCTCATTATATATCTCCATTGAGTGCCCTTCATTCAGCAAAGAACTGTGGACAGACAGCTGGCTCAAAGTGCTAGTTCTTGTAATTATTAACATTCAAGTTAGCATAAGATTTCTGAATGAAATTAGGAAGTTTATTACTTGGGAAATTTAAAAATAGATATACTGTATATCAAATGTATTAATTGCTATTTTAACTCTCAGGGAAAATTCTGTTTTCAATCTGAAGTCTTTACAAAAATATATAACAAAAAAGGTAAAAAGATTTTGTATATTGACCATTTATTCCCTGATTATTGTAGTGCAAAAGGTATCCACCAGGGTAACAAGACAAGTGTCAGATTGTATACAACAAGGTTCTGAGCAACGTTTTGACCATAAAGTGATACAAAAGGTCTCTGAAACTGTATTACATATGATACATATGACATTAAAGGGTTAATACATTTTATATTCATACATATAAATCTACATAATGTAATTTTGTAGCAGGGTCGCTACTGAGGCACAGCAACAGCACAGACACGGTTCTTGTTTTGCTGGTTTTTATTGTGATGTATGCGAGGAGGACCAGGACAAGCAATTCGGATGTATGTGCTCAGCTCTGCAGCTGCTACCCCGACCTCAGCACATCGCTGCAGATGAAGACGGATCATTATCAGACAAACGGTACAGCTGCGCCAGTCTGCCTCCCTAAACCACAGCTTCACCTCAGCAGCCACATCATTCACTAATATACTCATTGGTATAAAACATGTATATGAAATTATTTTTCAAGTCTGCTGTAGCATCTGTGTTGCTGTACATACTCAGAAATCACAGCTGTTTTGCTTTGTCCTATGTGTAAAAATTTAAAGAATAAAATAGAGAATATAGAAACAATACAGTATGAAATATATTAAGCAGAATGTAAAATACAAAGTAGCTTTTTGGAAATGCTAGTAACCGTATGCATGACAAAAACTACATAAAGACCTCACTTGGGTCAGATGAGCAGGGAAAAATCCCTTCTGTCCACTTTAGTGGCAGCAAGTGGCTCGTTGCAAGGCAAGTGTATTTATACAGCACAGGGTTTGTCAAAGGGCTTTACAGAGACGATAAAAACAAAATGAAAAGAAGATTAAAACAGAAAAGCAAATGACATTAAAGAAAAGCTATTGAAATCATGATAAATCCCAGCTTTAAAGAAACATGGTTGGTGTTTGGTAGAGCTGGCTCGTAGACTCCAGTACCTTCTCCCGGTTGGGAAGGTGAGCAGAGTCCAATGGCGATGTTGGCAGCTGTCTGGGTGAGCCAAGGGAGGGGAAATGGGACACCAATGATTCCCCTGGTTGCATTTACTATCTGCACTCTTTTAACATGTTGATTAAAATTCTTTTAATTTATAATATTAATTGAAATCATATACTATATCGTAATATTGTTGGCCTCATAAGCTATATTTTGTCTAAATTGCAATTCTAACTATTATTGTTACTGACTGCATCATTGCTTATAAAATTAAAAATATTACGCATTCTCACGGCATAATTGTCCAACAATATTATATAAATAAATATTTATTTTAATTAATCTAATTGCATAATATATACTTAAAACACATATTTCACAATGATTAATTACTTCTCTGTTGAAACATTTTTAAGGTAATTCCCCCCAGTATTTAGATGAAAACCTGGGTTTTTCATTTTAATTGCACTATTTGAAGAATATTTAATTGAAAAAAATGCTTTGTGCTCTATTTGGATGCATTTACATCATTTTCACTTTGTAAGCTGACCGGTTATCAAAAAAATCAAACAAACCTTTTTCTTTTCCTGACATTTTTTTAAAATTGTTTTGTTCTGAATGTTTGTTGTTTCACTTCAGATTTCTTCATGGTGGTTTGCTCCACATTTTTCTCCGCCCAGGACTTTTCCTACAAGCCCCTTTGTTTCCCGTCTTCACCAGAGACATTAGGGCCTCTGTGTTGATGGATCTTTTGTCCATGTTGCCAAGAAATGGAGAAAGGACAGTGTTACAGTGCTCCGAGCAGCTCCCAAGAAATATGATAATCGCTCTCCATGATGGCCTGAAACAATCTGAAGCTGAACCAAATATAGGAGCTTTTTCCAAGTTTGAGGATAGGAATCATTTAATCCTAATTACAACAAACTTAATTAACAACAATTATCTACTACAATACTGAATTTCCCTTTGGGGATTAATAAAGTATTTTTAATTTCTAACATCTACTCTTCATGTTACTGAGGATGTCCTTAATTCATATTATTCATTCAATATTTGTCAAGATGAGTCTATAATGAAACATTTTAGATCTAGAGGTTTAGACTGGGTTTTTATGAGATGAACCTGCAGATGTGCAACAGTGTGAATGAGCTTTTAAGTCCTGTTAAGGAATGACAGTGGCATCACTGTTTGTATACATGCACTTCAACCTGTGAGCACCAGCAACAGACTGAACCTGCTGTTAAGTCTGCAACACTTTGAAGCTGCTGGAACAAATGCTTTTTGTCTGAATGTGTTCACACACGGCAAAGTTTGACTTGTTTAAGTTAGAGGTTCTTGACAGCTGTTATAAGCACTCGCATCCACACACAAATCATTTATGAGATCACAGCAGCTGGTTTGGGGAGTGTGCATTCACTCATGTAATCTCATATGAGCCCATTCAGCCCAGTAATACCTGAAATAACCACAGATTTCGTTTGATAATAGAAGTGTATTGTTATGGGGCAAATTTCATAATAATGCATCAGCTGCCAACTTTATAGTCTAATCTTACAACCATTCAGGTGAGGAGACAATTTGTTTCATCCATTAACGCTCCAATGAAATAAGTCTGCATTAAAATGAATGGATGGTTAGGGTATAAAGATGGATTACAGACTGCAACCATTTCTCAGATGATTTATAAACCCATAACTCCAAATAAAACAAAAGGGTCCACAGGAGTCCATTAATGTCTATGTCTGCTTCCACTGGTCTGGGAACAAGGCTGGATTATTCAATGGGCATTAAAGGCACAGGCCCAGGGGCCCACCCCCACTTAGGGCCCATGTGGGGCCCACCTAGGGCAAACACCAGCAGTTTAGACATGAAACAAAATGTACATAAAAGCCAGGTAGTTACACAACAGTGTCTAGTGTATTGCTATTGGTACCACTGGCTGAGAGATGTCAGAAATGTTTCACTGTGTATAATTCACAATTTTCACAATGTTGAGATGGGAAAGGGGGCCCCTGAAACACTCTGGGCCCAAGGCCCTGTGCACTTTGAAATCCGGCCCTGTCTGGGAAGCATAAAAAAGTTTTATAACTGTAACATTTTATAGTTTACATTTGTAGTAATAACTTTTAACTGGGCCATATCTAAAAACCTGTTCATCTTTTATGTGGTTTAGTATTTTAAGTGTAAAAATTGTTGAGTAGAAAAGGGACAGAAACGTTGACACACAGCGTTGCATTTTGCTGCCATCTGTCGGCACGTCCAAGCAACCTTCTGGTGAATTAGCTTTTAGCGTTTACACCTAAACGCTTAAACTGCTCCGTTTCTGCAAGAAGCAATGAACCGTAAGAACAACAATCTGTTTAACCCCCCAGCGATGTCCCAAACATCGGCTGCAGGGCGCAAACCGGTGCCGTCTTTCAGGTTTGTAGCCGCCCAGATGGACTTTATATGCAGCCTGTTGCTGTTGGTTTTCCACAAAGTTTAAAGGCATTTAAAGTTTAAATGTCAGCTGAATTAGATCGGTTTCTCTACTGGATATGAGTCCGGTTTAAACTAAGCAACTAACGCCAGATTACAGTCTGTTTTAGCTGCTGTTTGAGCTGAATTAGCCACGCAGCTAAAGCTGTTAGCACAACTAGCCAAGTTAGCAACGTTAGCTTGAGCTGTCCTCGCGCTTGGTCGGTCCTCACGCGCGCTGCATTAAAGTCTTGATCGTTTGTCTGAAGTTTTCTGTGTCGTTTTTATGCTTTCCATTGTGTCAGAGTTCCCCAGCACTTCATAGAGGCCATGAAACGGATATCTGAATCATCTGACATGGCTCCCCAGGCTCAAACACAGAAAGGTGAAGATTTAAACTCAGTTTAAAAAGCAGTTTTTAAGGTTTTAAGTGACAACTAACAGTGGAAAAAGCCTAAAAGTTAGCAGATTCGTGTTTGGTTTGTTTATTTCTTAGCTGCAGCCATGCTTCTTTGCAACAAAGGCTGTCTTCTAAATGGAGCCAGATTTGTTGAGGAAACCTGCATGGAGTGGAGTGTTGATAGACTCAGATCTGACTTTCAGCAGCCACATAAATGCTTTTTACTGAGAAACATTAGCAGTTTAGTCTCCCAGTAAGACCAGTAGAAACTCCTCCATGCATTCATCTCCAGCAGACTAGATTGCTGGAACAGGACTTCCTAAAAGCTCATCCAGATGCAGGTGCTGGAGCTTTAACTAGAACTAAGAGGTCTGAACACATCATACCAGTTTTAACATCTTTACACTGGTTTCCAGTCAGTCACAGGATAGATTTCAAAACCCTGCTGATTGTTTACAAATCCTAGAATGATTCAGGACCAGAATACATCTGTGATATGTTCGGAGAATATAAACCAAGCAGAGCTCTTCGATCCAAAGACTCTGGTCAACTAGTCCAGACCAGAGTCCAGACAAGAGTCCAGACCAGAGAGTCCAGACCAGAGAGTCCAGACCAGAGAGTCCAGACCAGAGAGTCCAGACCAGAGAGACCAGACCAGAGAGACCAGACCAGAGTCCAGACTAAACATGGAGAAGCAGCATTTAGCTGACAGTGGAGATTAAACTTACACCAAATGTAGAAACTTTTAAATCCAGGTTAAAAACATTTCTTTTCTCATGCGCCTATGCATGACATCTGCACAGTAACTTTTACTTAATTCTGCCTTTAATTATCTTAATATAATTTATAATTTTATTGTGACTTTGTTATTTGCATTTTTTTTAAATGTCTTTTTTCTGGAATGCTTTTAATGTTTCATGTAAAGCACTTTGAATTGTCCTGTACATGAAAGGTGCTGCATAAATAAATGCATGCTGGGACCCTAAAAATGGTCCCAGTCATCCAGTTGACACCAGAAAAAATAACTCATTGCAAAATCAGCTGTTTTGCAATTGTGGCATAGATTTGGAAAGTTTTTAATAAACACAACACACACACTGAACTTGGCTGCTCATCACTCACATGCATTTTCCTTCTAAGTCTGGCTCCATTCACATATAAAATTAATCTTGTCATAATAACCTTTTTCCTGTCAAATAAGCAGATGATCCGCCTTCTGTTGCAAAATGGAAATCTACATTCACACCGCTCGATAAACAGGGTGGACGTTCTCAGGACAAAAACACAAGCAGTGAGAGGTGAGACCATCTCATCCTGAGTGTGTGACTCTTCAGATGTTTTACAGATTATATAAGAATTCCCAGTGTGTGTTGTTGTTTTCCTCTTGTTTCTGTGTGAGAGTGCAATCATACAGTCCAGCAACAAACTCAGAACAAGACGGAAACCCAACAGGAGAACCTTGCAGGGGATTTTGGTACATTTTCCCACATTTAGCTGTGGTCCTCGTTCCTTACAAAGTTTTAACTTATTGCAGAGGGGACTAGACAGTCTTTCAGACTATATATAAAACACATATTGGTATTTTTAAAGAGGGGGAAAAATGAACACAAATTTCTCTACTTTTGTGCAGAGTTTATATCTTTGAAATTAAGAGTAATCCCTTTTCTGCTGCAGGACTGAGCTTTATGACCCAAGTAGTCCTCTGTCTTCAGAGTCTGAGCCTGAGATGCCCCAAAGTAAAGCCTACAAACTGTCCCCACCCAAACAGGGTCAGAAGAGAGGTCAGGATGTGTCGCCAGGTACGAGCGGTCCGGACAAGAGACTTTGGGAGTCATCCCAGTCTGAGCCAGGGAGTCGACCCGTAGCCAGACGGGAGGTTCCAGATGGACCCAGACCTACAGAGAACCGAGGTCCCAGTCCAGGGCATGTACTCCCCGAAAGGCGCGATTATAGCCCAAAAACTGAACCACTCAACCAACCAGTTTATGACTTTACAAGTAAACCCCAGGACCTTGTTCCCAGTGTGTCCACCCAACACCTCCCTGAAGCTTATGGAGGACAGACGGCCAATAGGGAGGAGAGGGTGACAGTGCCTGAATATAAGAGAGAGGTAGCATCAACAGCTGCTGTCTTTCTGTTCTGGAGTAAAAAAAAAAAATAATATGAACACAGCAAAATACCAGAACATACTCTTTGATTAAAAAAAAAAAAAAGTGTTTGAATTTCTTGTTTTCTGGTGATAATAATGATGATATTGGTGAATAATTTGTCCCTTTATCTTTCTGTAGACGTTCACGGCGCTGAACGCATCCCCACCCAGGTTAAAGCGGGATTATCCGCATCCACTGGGACAAGTGGAAACAGGTAAACTGGCATCTTCACGAGGTCCCAGTAGATCCCAGATTAAATGAAATCACTTTTCTGTGCCGAGTATTTCTCTATAATGTCACTCAGCAGGACTGGACCAGGGCCAACCGTCCAGAAAGGCAACAAGGAACGAAGGCAAAACTGTAAAAATGAAAAAGTAAGAACCAAGAACACAGACGTCTAGTAGCTTACATACGCTATAAGCAGCTACTTTTCAAAGTTGCAGCTCTTTCTGCTTGTTTGCACAGATTGTAGAGCTGTTGGGATCATTTCTGTCTGAAGATCTTCAAGATTAAATGTTTCTGTTCACAGTCTTATATCACACACTGCTCTACGTCCTTCCATTTCACAACCGAGTTTGTGTGCTGCTGGTTAGCTGATAAAAGCTGCAAAGCTGTGCAAACTCCACAGATTTGTGCAGAATAGCTTAACATGGTTTGAAAAAGCCATGAAAGAGAGAAGTTTAGCTGACCGGCTCAACCGAGTCACCTCATAAGACAAACTGAAGTCGGATCTGTTCGGCTGAACGATAAGAACAAGCCCCCCCGTGAATATAGAAACATACAAGATGCAGCATCATATAAACAAACTAGGAGTTATTAACTTTGATTGAAAAAATTTAGCTAATATCTTCTGTCATTTTTACTTTTACCACACTGCAAAAGCTCAGCCTTAATATACAAGAAAAAAATGTACAAAAATGAGGTAAATGTTGCTTAAAATAAGATAAATTATCTGCCAACAGAACAAGAAAATTTGGCTTGTCAAGACTTCCCAAAACACGTAATTCTCTGACATAAAAACTAAGAATTATCTTACCTTTAAAAAAATAAACACATGTGTACCGGTACTTAATTTAAGATTTTTAATCTTACTTAGATTTCAGTTTTTGCAGTGTGGAGCTGATTGGACGCTACGGCGAGCCGCTTTTCACCCCCGCTCTGTATGTTTCCCACCCCTGTGTTAGCTGAACTCTGAAAGATGCCTCATCTTTGGGTAGGTGGAGGTGCGCCAGCGTAAACATTGCTCACCTCTTCACCCTCCACCATGTTGTGCCACCGTGTTACCACAGCAACACGAAGGACAGAGCAAACGCAGGCTCTACTGTGGACCTTGGGGTTTTCCTTCATGTTAGAATGGAAAAAGAGGCTGGGGGCGGTGTGATTCTTGCATTTAAAGGTGGTCCACGCTGAAGCTTGTATATTTTCCTGCAGCTGTCCCATTGCCTGCGATCTGTGTGACATTTTACTGGCCAACGCGCAGGAGCTGGAGGATCACCTGGACAGCAGAAGCCACTGGGACACCCTGGAGCACATCCAGCACAAAAATCTTTATGATGATCTGGTCATAGCGTTCTTGCAGGTAAAAGCAGCTCCTCTTACACCTGATGATGGATTTTACTAACATTTAGTTTCATATTTTAACTTGTTGGGATGGTGACGGGGGTTCCTCTCTATAGGAGGTCATGATATATAAAAGCCAACACTGCAGCCGGCCCATAGAGGACAGCGCTCTTCAGGGTACGAACAAGCCTGGATCGACTCTAGTTGCATGTTTTCTTGTGTTGTTGTCTTTAGAAATAGCGTCTCACTCTGATGTTTGCTATTTGTTAAAGCTCTGCAGGACAATGATCACATGACCAGAGTGGGACTGTTTCATTGTGCTGCTTGCAGAGTCTATATATCAACATCTGCAGCTGAAGTTCAGACTCACATCACCTCTCAGGAGCATATCTGGAACACAAAGGTAGCACAGCTGCCGTACAACATCCAATATGCAGCGTGCTAATGTTTCCTGGTAGCGACTGTGATTCTGTGATTTCCTTTCAGGAGTTTGAAGTGCAGCAGAGACGTTCCTGCCTCAGCAAAGCAGAAACCATGATTAAGGAGCTTCAGCCGCAGTTTGAAACCTTCCTGAAGGTATTTTGTGATCAAAAAGTTGTAAATAAAAAGAAATTGCCTTTTTAAATTGGTCATTTTTTTGTCCTTTTAGGTTGTGGAGTGAGTTTAGTTTTCAGTTCCTGCTTTTTTCAAACTAGTTTCCATGACTTGTTTCCTGTGCGGTTTGATCATGATCAGTTTCATTCCCGATGTTTAAACTGAACTCTGAGCTCGTCTGCGTCACACTCAGACTGGCATCTTCAGCTGTTTTTAAACATGTTCATGTCTCAAACATGATGCAGATTAATGAAAGTATTTACATATAAAACATACATTTACTATATCAGGCTCACCTGCCAGTACCCAGTTGGGCCCTCTTTTATGTCAGAGCTGCCTAAATTATCGGGGTCGTAGATACAACAAAGCGTTGCAAACACTCCTCACCTGACAGGAAGCATCACACAGCCATGATGAGAGTCTCCTCTTCAGCTTCTCCAGTAGTCCAACCAACAACATGCCACGTTCAGTCACTTAAATCGCCTTTCTTCCTCATTCTGATGATCACTCTGAGCTTCAGCAAGTCGTCTCCATCATTCCTACCCGACTGAAAGCATTAAGATCCTGCCATGTGATTGGCCGGTTACATGTTTATATAACAAGCAGCTGGACTTGATGAAGCATATGCTCAGTATGAAACATAATAAGAAAAAATAGATATAAGATGGGATAGACTTCTAGAAAACCTTGTAATAATGATTTTAAACTTATATGTAGACTTGCATGAATGAAGGAAGGAACCATTTCTTTAGCGAAGGTAACGACTGATACATGTAGGAGATCCATAATCTGAGCATCATAAAACATGAATCACTTATTCATAGATGAAATTATAATGGCATCTCATAATAAAATAACGCAGTAGAGGTTTGTCGTTAGACTCCGTCAAGCTAAACTTGGCTAAAATAAAAAAAAGTTAGCACATTTGCATTTATTATTTCTCTTTAACGCCTCTTGTTTTCAGTAAGCTGAAGGAGAACCTGTGTATGTTGTTTAGAAATGGAGCCATATTGGTTCAGAAAAAGGATTTCTGGGAGGTGCACCAACGTTTCTACTTAAAAAACAGCATTTTCCTTCCAGCTGTGGCTCCAGTCAGGAGACAAACAAACCAGTGCTTTAACCACCTGGATGGTTAGGAAAGAAATCCTCCAAACAAACACTCATTTCCTTACTGTGTGTGCAACAGAGCCTGAACGCTAAAACTTGTGGAAGTTTACCTTTTGTCCTGTTCTCTGGTCATGTGACTGCAGTTCCAGCAGCTCCCCCCACGTTATTGAAAATTAATGTATGGATGAAAAATGATTGCATTGCCACCATGTCTTGTTTCTTCAGACTTAAACCATCCAGTAAAATAAAAGGCACCAAACGTCAGCTGTTCAGAGACAAACCATGACGTCAACTCTGCTGCTCATCCCACAAACTCACTTTCCTCACAAACATGGCTCCTTTTAAAGGAGAAGTATAAACAGACATTATTTATTACCAACAAGTTTCAGAACAAAAGAGAAATTTTCTGCCAAATCTGTTTCATTTTGCAGCGTTACATTTCATTCCTGTTTTTATTACGTCTCTCTTCCTACAGATAAAAATGTGCATGTTTACTTTTAATGTATCAGTCTTCATTAGCTAAGATTGTCCCAAATAAGTAAGTAAATAAACACATTTCTGAAACATCATTTTAAGTTGTAATGCATCAAATGGAAGGCCTAAATAATTCAACAACTAAATAAAATGAGTAAAAAGTCAGATTAAACATAAAAAACCCTTAATTTATTTTTTTTCCTGCCAGGTTTGTGTTGCTGAAGACTAAAAAAAGCTTTTCTGTCTTTCAGGGTGGGAGCCCGTTTGAAAGGCGTTATTAAAATCCTCCCAAATCAGCATCTGTTATGAAAACACGAGACATTACGACGCAGACCGTCACATTTTTTGCTCCTGGATCATTTCAGCTCCATCATGTGAAGAAAATAAAATTTTGTCATTTCAGTTTAAATGATTTTAGTTTCATATGTAATTTTTTTCTAATATAAATACAGAAATGATAACAGAAGTCAACGTTTCTTTGCTTTTTTTAAAATTTTTTTTTATTTAGAACAACACAAATGTTTTACGCATCGTATCTGTGTGATATAGTACATTTAAAATTAAATTATTTCAAAACAGTATATTTAAACATTAAATATAAGTGACATGTACGAAGGGCATGTTCAGCACAAGCTGTGCGTGTTAGGACTTTCTTTTTTTTCCCTCCACCACTTGAAGTTTTACTTTGTTTTAGAAACAACATGAAATACTATAAAACATTTTCTATGCATAAAAGGTTGCAGACTTTTTTTTTTTTTTTCTTTTAGCAATTTCAGTGGAAATAATCACCTCCGTAGTCCTGGCCTGTAAAGAGAAAGTGGGCGCTGATTAAAACGTTACAACCCAAAGAAAAGCTGATTCTGTGTTCGCAGTGAAACACACAGAAGGTGCTCCCCAATTTCGCCTCAAAACTCAAAAAATCTGAGGTAAAAGTTGTCTTCATTAGAAATTGATTCCACTCTACATTACTGCATAAAACAAGAAAATATTCTGTCTACTTGAAATTGAGTTTTAAAAAAAAACAAAAAAACAGGACCATGTAAAAACAGAGATAGGTAACGATATCCAAAATAATAATTCAGCTGTCCAAACGTCCAAACATGCACAATATCGAAGAAACATTGGGCATTTTGTACTTTTGACCAGTAGTTCATTGACTTAAAAAAAGAAAGTGAAATAACATCCAATTTACATACACATACAATCTAGTGAAGTCTAAAAATGTCCCCATGGGCCTCATGAGGCAGCATGTGTGAGTGTTAAAGAGCTGTTCTGATCCGTCTTCAGGGTTGTGGCTTCTGTGGGCAGCGAGGTGACCTCTACCATCCCCAGCCCAGTGTGTGGGACACCAGTGTTCATAATGTGTCTCTGTAAATGTTTAATCCAATCCTCCTGGACCGACAGGGGACCCTGGAAGACGAGGTCGCAGAACCTGCAAGGAGGAGAGTCCGTCTTGAGTTTTTACACCAGAAAGTATTGAAATCGCAGTTCTTGTTTTCAAAACCTCCAATTCCTTTGTCTGCTATCGGTTTGCCCACCTGTTTTGTTTTGTTTTGTTTTTTTTAGTATAAATGTACACGTAGAAGCCGAACTCTTTTAATCCCAGTCATCATACAGACATTATGTTGTCAGGGCAGCCTCAGACGTCAGACCATTTAAAACTAATGTATCAATAGACTAGGCCTGGGCGATGTGACCAAAATCTCATATTCCGATTTTATATTCCCATAACGATATACATAACCATATAAAACTGTGTAATGTTGTGTCAGTCATCAGTTGTGTCAGATGTTCTTGGCAACAGCAGCAGCGATCTCCTTCCATCTGGGGGAACTCTGGCCGTATGGCGTTTAACGGGTCAAAGCATGTTCCAGCGGTTACATCTGGAGTTTATTATGAGCTTTCTCCTCCACTTAACGCTTCTTTTATTCGTTGACTCTCCTGATTTTAGATGTCTCCCTGCTCCAACACAGGTGATAAAATGAGTTAGTTGTGTCGGAGTCCGTTGTTGGGACTGTGAGCTAGTCTGTTGTCGGTTCCACGTCTTTTATATCCAAACTGCATCCATGCGACAAAAATGTCCCTCTTTTAGGAACAAGTTCATCAGTTTGGGTGGCTGGTCATCTTTTAGTGAATTATCCTGCTCCGAAACATGTCTGCCACAGTCTTCCTCCATGTTTATATATTGCAGCGTGGCGTAAAGCACGTCTTGACATACTGCGGTAAAGCAGCTTATCGTGCCTCATATGAAACAAACGTTTTCTATCGTCCAAACGATATAGATTGTCATATCGCTCAGCCCTACAATAGACATGGCGCCATAAATATCAACCAAAACAATAAACAAGTCATATTAGATCAGCCTTTTATCTGCATTTAATTTTCTTTAGTCTTTATTTTCAGGAGAAAAATATTAGCAGAAACTATTTACATGTTTACATTTTGTTTTTCCGATTATAGTTATTTATGCAACCAATAACCGACAATCATTATAAAACCAACGTGCATCAAAAACCTTTTCTCGGCTTAATTCCAGCCATTATTTTGTTCTTTTTAGACACAGAACTTTTTATTCAGCTATGTCTGTACTTGTTTGAACATTATTGTCAACTTAAGCTCTGATTGGTCAAAAGTTTAACAGGAAACATCTTCATTGTGATTTCTGGATTAAAATACAGGTCCCTTAACAACATGTGACAGAAATGTATTTTTAAAATGAAACTATCAGAAATAATGGTGATTTTAAACCTCCTTGTCCTGGACAGGATATCAATATGTCCTCCGGTCACCTGAAGGTTTTGGATGTCCCCTGCTGCATACACCTCAACCTGATTTATGGGTCAACATGCTTGTGACAGCAAGCTGTTGTTGAGAAACATTTAATCTGATCAGAACTGTTGGAGCAGGGAGACATCTAAAACCCTCAGGATTGTGATCCTTATGTATCACAATTTACCAAACAGAGTTACACTACCGTTCTTGAGAAACTTGACGGTAAGCAATGGGGGTGCTAGCCGTCTAGTGGAGTAATGAACTGACATGTTATGCATCATACGACATGAGAAGACCAGGATGTGGTTTACGAGTTACCTGCAGGTGAGCCTGTACATTTCCTCTGGAGTTTGGGGTAAAGGCAGTGTCTTCTTCTTTGAGCCAGGCCTTGAGCGAGTCCGAACTGCTTTACAGTCGATTGCTAAAAGACAGAATTTATACTCATTTACATTTAAGTAATACAGTGACAGCATGGCCACATAAAACTCGGTTTTTAGTGAAAGCAAAGCGAATAGTCGGTTTGTCTCTGCCTAGCAACACAAGATGAAGCTGTAATCATACCTCCTTGCAGGAAAGAGTAGGCTCTTGAAGGATTTCTGTTATGAAAAGGTCACTGCAATTAAATCTGTCTTCCTGATGGACCCCTAGGTTCTTAGCTTGGAATTTGGGAGGAACCAAATAACTGCAAGTACTCTAAATATAACTTAAAATTTGGACATTGACGACCACTGACGATATCTTGCTACACAGAAGAGAGATACTTTTTTTTTTTTTTTTTTTTGTATGTACATGTCAAAAAATGACATTTTTCTGGTATCATACTTGGAATCTTATTATGTGATTGTTGAGAAACCACTTTAAATATTAAATATATTTTTTTACTTGGTAAATTACGTGGTACTATTTTTTTATTTAAGAATAATTGGCAGAAGTTTCTCAAACCAAGTACACAAGAACATGGTGTGTTTTCAAAAAATGGTGTCCACCTTCACAGAGGAGTGTTCACAAGAAACCTTGATCAGTATGAAAACACAAAATGTTACATGCACACTGAGTATTAAAGGCACGTTACAGAACATTTAGACCTTAAAACTCTGCTTTCTGGACTTGCTTAAGAAGTTCTGTTAACAAGTGGCTAAGCACGCCAATTGTTTTAAATACACACATTGGACTGGTTCAGCAAAGAAATTCAAGAAGGCATTATCAGATGAAAAGAGGAAAAGAAAGAGAAAGGGGCAGAGTAAGAGATAAAACTAGTCGAGACAGAGCTGTCTTTTACTAGTTGGAGAGATCTCACAATACATGCAGGATACAAGATGGATTAGGGGTTTATTTTACTTTATATCCAGAAATACGATTTATTACTGTGAGTAGAGAGGCGAATGAGTGCTGTGGGTCTGATACAAAAAGGAGAATGTCATCTGCATACAGCATAAGTTTGTGACAACTTCCATGCATGCAGTTGTCAATTTGACACTTTGTAACTCTTTAAAATGAATAACAAAAGACACAGATTAAATTTGATGACAGAGGGCAGTGGACAAGTGGACCTGGTATGCCCAACCTATTAAAGCAACATTATGCATCCCCTCTCAGGCATCTGGGACATTGGTTTCTGCCTCCTGAAAAAGACACCCCCATGGTTCAGTCTTGTCAACTGGGCTTCTCTACCATACTTCAACATTTTATCTACCAATTTCATTCCCCACAACCAGTCTTGTCCCACTTTGGAAGTTTGGAAGAAAGTGGCTAAAACTTTTACATTTGACTTTCATCTTAAGTCATCTAGTATCCAAATCCAAAACTCTGTAATATTAAAAACAAACATTTTTGTGGCAGTCTGTTTAAAAAATGGATCTGTGTTAAGGGGATTTGTATGAAAACTATGCACTAAAATCTGTTAAAAACTTGCACTGGACTTTAATCTCGCCCACCAAGACTTTTGGAGATATTTGCAGTTGCGACATGAGAATGTGAAAACTTTTGGTTCCCCAACAGAACCCTTGTCTGACTGTCAGTTTCTAAAGAACATTAGAAATGCATTTGGACGTGGGCATGAAGCATCAGCCTATATTCTGACTAGGGCTGTGACAATGTGCTTTTGTCCCAATCCAATTCCGATTTTTTGGGTGCCGATTCAATTTAAATTGTGATTCTAACAATTCTTTGATATTGCTGATTTTTGTAGATTAATAACAAAAATATATGTATATAAAACTTTTCTTTTGCTCGTCATTTTTCTTGATTTCAATTAGGAAAAAACATCACAGTTGCCAGATCATCATTCTGCTGCTATAATGCCCAAGAAGACAAGTTAAAAGACCAATTAAAATAATAAAAATTACAAAAATTTTATAATGGATTATTTTTATTTATTTTTAAAAAATCAATTTTTTAAAGAAAAAAAAATTGATTTTAAAATTGTGAAGCAAAAAAATCTCGATTTTTCGATTAGATTTTCCCACCCCTAACTTACTGTCTCTTAAAAAGACATGGGAGGAAGATTTAGGCTTTTCCTTCTCAAAATACAAAAGGAGGACAAGAATTGTGAATGAGATTGGCCCAGTTTAAGATTCACACTGCACATCTTCTAGATTGCTTAAGTAAGCCTAACAGGCACTGTTGGAAATGCCAGCAGGATAGTGACGCACTTTTCCATATGCTCCTGGGAATGCCTGATAGTCCAGAGGTTCTGGTCTTCTCTTCATAATGTGTTGGATAAAATAGTTGAGCAGAGCATATCTTTTAATAATAGGCTTTATGTACTTGGAGAACCCTCTGTTTTTAGCTTTCTGGCCTATTCTCGTGCACATTGGGTTCAAACTGTTATCCTGCTGTGGAAAGAGACTTGGTGAAGGACTGGAAGGTCCTGGTTACTCCAACTGTTCACCAGCGGCATATCTCTCTCGGTACACTAGCAGCATTCAAAAGTTTGTCATTCAGACTGCTGTACAGTGTGGATGACTGATGAAAGGTGGGGCTGTTATTTCTGCAATGTAAAGGCCTTAGAGTTTCCTGCTCATCGATGTGTATCTACTTCACTTGTTTGTAATGGTGTGACCTTATACCCATGTTCTATTGGTATCTTTGTAATTACTACAATTACTGTTCTTATCCAGCCTTTTGTTTTTCATGTTTCTTTGTTTTTGTCTTTAAATTTCTTAATTTCCTAAGTGTGAAACAAGAAGAAAAATGTGAAGGCACAAAGAAGTGATACAGCGTGCAGGACTTACTGGTTCCCTCGAGTAAGGCGATCCTTTGTCTTTTTGCATATGCCCGCAGATGATTGGACAAGCTAACTCCACTGTGGAAAGTTGCATTGCAATGGATGCACACTTTCCTGTTGAATTCACCTTTCTCTGTAAAAACAGACAGAGATTGACAAACAGGCTAATGTTTCTGTAAAAACAAACTAATTGAAAGCATCATATGTTCAGCCAGAGGCTTCTTCAGCTCTGCTGAAACACGGAATTATGCAGACCATGTCTCCACAAAAAATAATTTAACCTAAAGATTTTTTTCTTCAACTGCAAGTGACCAATAGCTATTTTTGATTACTTAAGCTGTAAAAATAGTAATTTTTTGGGATTACTGACATCCTGTGACAGAGTGCCAACCTGTCCAGGGAGTACTAAACTGTTTTCCTAATCGTAATTGATATGCTCCGGCTTCTCTGTGATGCTGTATTGGACTAAGTGGATGCAAATGATTACTACTTTTTTATTTTAGTACTTCTAGTACTTTAACATGAATCAGATTGCAAAACTAAAATAGTTCTCTTTATGACTGTGTGATG
Source organism: Telmatherina bonti (assembly GCF_933228915.1). Taxonomy (NCBI): domain Eukaryota; kingdom Metazoa; phylum Chordata; class Actinopteri; order Atheriniformes; family Telmatherinidae; genus Telmatherina; species Telmatherina bonti. The sequence continues at coordinate 35,891,139 of NC_136625.1, forward strand.
GTTTGTGACCGTCTTTCCTGTTTTTCCCATGCGACATTTATTTGTTAATTTAATACAATAAATCCCATTGTTCAATTTTATGCTAATGACACGTCACTTCATCATTAAAGTATCAGATGATAATTTATATGACTACTTTACTTGAGTGTGAAGAGATATTAAATAATTTTAGTCTTTACTTTCCCCCCTGTAAATCAATAATGCCAACAAGATTAAAACAGTGTACTTAATTACCAAACATTTACTTTTTTGAGGAAGTTACTTACCAGATACTGAGTTTGGCAGTGAAGATGCAACTCTTGATCCTGAACTGTGCTCGTTGTTTGAAGAAACTGGTAATACGCTTCTTGACATCTGAGAGGATCCCTTTACTCGGGCATCTTCCTGACATTTCCTTTTCTTCAGAATCCCTATCAAGGCTGTTGTGCCTGAGAGTGAATTTTTAATATCCAACTTAGTCTCCAGTTGCCCCTTTTCAGATTCGATTTCTGCTAAGGAAAACGTGGGCATCAATGGTTTGGCATCAGTGCAACTTGAAATTGTATGACTTTTAGGGAATCCAGTTGGTGGATGAGTGAAACGATTAGCTGTATGCAACTTTGGTGAGGCGCCATATTGGAAATGGTTCCGTCTTTTTCCCAGAATCTGAAGGGCTCGCTGGCACTCCTTCTTGTCTCGCATCAATTCACGAAGTAAAATTAATGGGGATTTGTTCTTTGTGGAGAAGCTTTTCCCAAGCTTCTTCAGGTGGCCTCGTATGTGGTTGGACTGCCCAGTTCTGTTATCGAATGAGTCTCCACATAAAGGACAAGAGTGTATGCCCTTCGTAGTCTCAGACTCTGACTCTAGCTGCAATGCTAAGGGAGGAAAAACAACAAAACATTGAAAAATTAGAAACAATACCATACAAGTACAAAATATTAGAATTGGTTTGCATCAAATATAGCACACAAAGCTATATTATAACCCAGGAATCGCCAACTCCTGTTCTCACAAGCAACTATCCTTCAGTAAACAGTAACACACCTCACTCAAATGAAACATCTTTCACAAACATGTTAGAGGACAGTAGCTCAAGAGGACCAGACTCGGAGATCCTTTATAAACCCAGATCTAACCATATATTTTTACAAACTTGTTGATAACTAACTAAATGTGCCATGAGATCTTTAGATGCATTAGCGCAGTTAATTGTTGTTGTTTTTTTTTTTACTAAAGTCTATGCCTCAGTTACATGCAAAGGTTTTACCTACTGATAACAGCGGATAGGTGTTCTTGCCTGCTTGGAGCTCACAAAGAAAACATGCTCCATTTCTATGCAATAGATAAACATCTACAGCAAGAGGAATTTCTTGACCATGCATGGGAAATCCACATGATGAAAGTAAAATGGCAGCACATGCAACATCTACACTGAGCCACACGTTCATCCACCGATGCAACACGCATTACAACTGAAGCACACTACAAAATATAAAACCAAAACGGAAACCAATACAACAAAGATTGTAAATAAACTGACAGTTTCAAGATGCAACTTTCTTTTGAAAAGGAAAGTAGTTAGTGTACTCAATAAATAAAAATGTTTCTTAGTCTGTAGGGATGTAAATAGTCTGATGATGCCAATACAAAAAATAAACACGTGAACTGTTGACATCAATTATAAAGATGTGAAAAGTCAGAGCCAACTGAACACAACAACTAGAAGAAACAGGGCACAAGGTATAACATTCAACTGTGGCTGTATCGCTTTATTGTTCCGTAAAAACAACAAATACCAAATAATGGACAACAGTCAACCTATTCCATGTGGACTCATGGCAGATACATCAAAGATGTTGGAAAGCAACACTACTTATAGGAGTTGATGCTCTTTTCTTTGTCTCTTGGAAGTCTAAATTTAGAGTGGATTTACATCAACAGTGTTGCCAACTAATACCAAAATTTGTTGTCCAATATTTGAGCGCTTACTTCCTCCCTTCCTCCCTGTGATGCTGGTGGTATTGCAGCTGCATAACCAAACCTGCCCACTACTTCTTACACAAGCAGCTCTTGCTCTTGGAGTGCAGTTTTATCTCTTATCTAAGTATTGGCTAAATCAATTTTCAAAAAACTTGGTAGACTTGTGAAATAAGAAAAAAAAATGCTAAAGAGCATGAAAATTGGCCTAATATTTGCTTTCATTGAATGTGACAATAATCCAATGTTAATATGGAATCTCAATGGGATCAATAAGAGAATACATAAAGTCTTACTTCACAGATACAATGGCCTTGCATATATGGACCTTATTGGAGGTTGGACCGTGTATAGGGTTTATTTAAGGCTACTTCAAATGCTGATATGACAATCTACACATCCTATGTTGATTTTTTTTTTTTAGGTCAGGGCTGACTTTTTTGAGTTTCCAATCAAAGTCAGTGGAACTCTGAAAATAAACTATCCAGACCACCAATTCTGACCCAACAGCATAAAAAAATCATATAATTACTGAATTCCCCAGTGATGTAGAAAAAACAATCAATACCTAGACTTTACAGCATATTTCAGAAGTGCTTGCATGGTTCATGGTCTAGAAAGTGACACTGAAGCCCCATTTCCACCAAGGGGTCAAGCTTGAACAGGACAGGACAATGCACACATTTTTTTTTTCACAATTCCACGGACAAAAACTGGGAAGGGTGCCAAAATATCAGATCCAAGCAGTGCTGCTTTTTTGAGGTCCGAATCTTAAGCTTGTTACGCCCTCCACGAAAAGCAAGAATAGTGTTCATGCTCTCAAGGCTGCAATAACAAGAAAAAAGGATATTTTTTGTCAGGTCCATTCCTACTCCATGAGAAGCTTTGTTTGCAGTGGGGAGGGGTCATTGCGGTTGGTAATGCCTATTTTTATGTGCAATGAACCCTTGTTACCTCTGCCATGGAGGTTATGTTTTTACAGACGTGAGTAAAACAGGCTATGTTGCACAACCTTACCATCACAGAAGAACTTGGTGGAAGAAACAAGTATGCACGTACCTTTTCTCAATCGCCGGAAAGCTGACATCTTCCGTCGAATTCGTGGCCTTCTATCTTGAGAAGCCACTTGCTCAGGAGGCACAACATGACGTGCGTTGTAACTTAGCCCGACCCTATGAAGATGCCCTCGCACATGATTGGACAGCCCAACACCGGACTCAAAGACGGCTGGACAGTATGGACAGCTCTTGTTTTCCGATTCCAATTCCAACAAATCATCTGTAGGGGATTCTCCCAATGGTATTTGGTGGAGGTCGAAGGTTTCTTGAAATACCTCAGTTTCTATGCACTCTTCTTTAATTTCAGGTTCACTCTGCTCTTGCTCTTCACTCTTTATTTTCTCAAACAGCCTTTTAGATGCCTGTAGAGCGCCCCTCATGGACATTCGTCTACTATAGGTGTATATTATACTTTTTTTTTCTTTTGTGATGCTGCTGTCAAAAAAGTTACAACTGTCATCTGAATCATTAACCTGGAAAGTATCTTTTTCGTCATAGTCTGACAATTCTTCTTCCAGGTTTACCTTCTTGGGTAAAGGTTTTGGTAAGATGAAACATGAGTCTTGATCAGAGGTGTTGCGATATGGTGTGAACATCTTACGTTTGGATGGTGACTTTTTGACCAATGAATTATTGATGTCTGACTTGGGGCCATTTGTGGGTACAGCAGAGCCTTCAACCTTGATGGGCATTCCTTGCGCCTCATCCCTACCATTGTTGTCACTTTTGGAATCCTGAGCATTGATACTACAGTTATTGCTTTCCTTCTTGTTATCTGCCCCTTTCTTTCCATGGCTTTGTCGAGACAGAAGAACATTAATAGATTTGTCAAGTTTTGATTCTGTTAAATGAGACTTAGGACCTCTCTTGATCTTGCTATTTTTGAACAAGTCTAAAATATCACTGGACTCATCAGGTGACAACGCCCCTTTAGAGATTTGATTTTTTATTGATATCTTAGATGTGAATTCTGTATCTTCAACAGGAGTTCTGCAAGTCGACACCTGGTGCTCCTTGGACTGTGAGTTTTTCTCATTGTGCTGTTCTGCGACATATTCCTCCATCGTAAGTTGATGGCGTCGCAGAAGGTGATTTTGAAAAACATGTTTGCTAAAAGCTTTATAAGCACAAATGTTACATGGAAAGATGTCAGTTTCATCATCCTGGATGTGTTTTTTAACAGTAATAACAGTGTGCTGCATAATGGTATGTCTCCTAAGATCATTCTCATTCAGAGTCCTGAAGCTACATTTGTCACATCTGAACTTTCGCTTGTCCTTCTCGTGTGTTTTTGCATGATAAACAAATGTGTTAGGGCAGTTTGTCCCAAATGGGCACTGGGGGCAGCAAAACTTAGCGTTCTCATCCTCTTTCTTCCTATCATTCATGCCTTTGATTTCCTCTGACAGTTTTGTTCTCTTCTGATGGATGGACATGTGGTCAATAAGCGCCTTGCTTTGTTTGAAAGACTGTCCACATTCTCTGCATATAAAAGGCTTTGGCAAAATACTAGGAGGGTCCTCATGAGACTTCATATGACGATGCAAGCGATGTTCTTTCTTGAAAATGAGCTTGCATTTCGGACAAGGGAAACATGATGGCTTCCCCTCTGAATGTATTGTAAGCCTCCCCTTCAATGGTGAAATTTCATGATTCATACTATTGTCATGTGAATTTCTCGCAGGTGTTGTGTAAAGAATTTCTTTAATGGCCTTGACAGTCCCATTGGGATACTTGGAAACTTTCCCTGTTTGTGGTGACTGTGGCTTGGAGAGCTTCTGTGACTTCCTGCCCTTTCTGACTTGACTGGAATCTACTTGGCCTTCAGCATCAGATGATTCCTCAGATGACTGTGGGCTCAGATCAGGGTATAAATCTTCTGAGGGATCCACCATGACAACCATGTCCATTTTCCGTTTCCTCCTTCTTTGACTATGGCCAGAACTGACTTCCTCTTTAGGGTCCTCACCAGGGGATTCACTGTGGTTCTCCCAAAGAAACTGCATGAACTCTTTATGAGGATCCCAACTGAGATCATTGGCATTACTAAAACTGTCCAAGGAGTTCTCGGGTGATTCATCATCAAACCCCCAAATTCCTGCAGGGTCGATTTCCTGCACAGTCTTCAGTTGGGTAATGCTCTTCTCCTCATCCTTCTCAGAGGAGTTGCTATTGAGTTCATGGGCTTGTGTTGCCTCTTGCAAAGAAGGTCCATTTCCCAGGCCGACTGGAGACAACATATCTTCATTTGATAGAACATCTAGGACGCTGTTTTGTTTTAGAGACGGCTTGCTAAAAGAATCGGTACAAGAAGCTGATTCTTGTTCCATTCTCACTGGTTCATGCAGGAGTGTGAGGGCACTGATTTCAGAATCTGCATCTTTGTCATCTTCATCAACACCTGCCAGACATGACATTTCCATTGCCATGACCTGAAAAAGAAGAGTAAAGCCTCCTTAGATATTCCTCAGTTGCAAGTGTTAAACTACAGACAAAGCAATAACTTATTAGAATAAGATTACATTTTCAAATGTATTTAAAATGTAAGGTATAGTAAGGAATTTGGGCATCAGGCAGTGGCTACAGTAATATGATGGTTTTTTTAAATTTGGAATTAATTATTCCAAGTAAAAGTATTCTCCTTTGAGTCTGCATGGAAATAGTATTCCAAATAGAGGTTTACACGATAAACATGTTTATTTGCATTTACTTAATTCTGCTTCAGATCTGGTTGTTGAGAAGGCGTCTGATTGGACTGGAGCAGACATTACGTACCTTTGTATACTGGAAATAAACAAAACTGCACTTCTGTTTCTTTTTTATGTTATACCATGGAAGACCACATAATAGGTACCGTATTTGCTTAAATTTTGATTATATTTTTGAAGTACCAGCTCGACACAACCACTTTTTTAGCAGCTGAGGAAGAGAAGGAAGATAATGAGCATGTAAAGAACAATAGGAATTAGTGGAATGAATGTTTAAATGGCCCTGCGATGGACTACTGAGCTGTCCAGGGTGTACTCTGCCTTTCACCCAAAGACTGCTAGGATAGGCTCCAGCTTCTCTGTGGCCCTTCATTGGATTAAGCGGTTAGGATAATGAATGAATGTTAAATGGTGGAGGAATTAATAAATTTGGGTTTAAAATGGGAATAAACCAGCCACTTACTTCGCGATAAAGTTTAATTCCGAATTGTCTTTTTCATTTGGAATTAAGTGAACTTAACTTTTATTCAGAATTAAAGAGGAATTAAAACTCATGTAAACATGGCCAATTAGATGGGAAACAGCAATGCCTCAAATAATTTAATGCATAAACTTTGTTAAGGACTTATTAACTTGTCATAGGTGAACCCTGCATTTTATTCAATGCATTCAAAGAACAGCAACTCTGGAACTGGCGTTATGTAAATTTGTGCATTTAATTTAATAATAATCATTTATGTTTATCTAAATTAAGAAATAGTGTTTCCACTATTTAATTTTGTAGCCATGACTGACAGATGGGTAGTGCAGTCATATTCCAATAAGTGTAACAGTAACTGATGTTAATTTAAGATAACCAGTGTCAACTTCATTTGCCTACTATAGTGTTTGGACCAATTGACCTTAAATAGCACTGGGTTTGATGTTCATAATCTATTTTTGTATTGTAACATCTATTCAGCTTGTAAAATCTAAAACTATTTGTCAGCAGTTACCTTTCCTTACTCCATACTTTCAAAGTTTACCTTGCTGTGGACTTAACTACTGAAGTTTAATTAGGCCCCGCCCCTTTCCCTTTAACCACACTGCATGCTGTGTCCACCTGCAGAACAGATGTCAGACAGCAGAAGAGTAGCCTACTGCTGTTGTGCATCTGGAGGTGGGAACCCAGGTTACGTTAAGAATTTTGTCGACCATGTGAAACCAATTAATTTTTTGCAATTTGGCCTTAATGTATGGGAACCACTGAACCACTGGGTGCTGGGGTTAATTCTTTTTAACTGTCATTTAATCAACTACATTTTACTCACACAAACTATGCTTTAAAATTTGTTGCATTAGGTGCAACAAACTAGCACTGTTGTCATAAAAATCTAAATTCAAGGAAAGGCAGAAAATGAACTTGTTAAATAAAATAAACCATAGAATAAAAAGCACAGACATGGTTCTCTCCAGTCACTAAAGTCTTTTTCACACTGCTTGCTGAAGACTGTAGCTTGCTGTAGCATATCAGCATCCTGTGTCGACTACAGAGGTGGAATGGAGGGTCAAAGCTAACGGGACAATAATTGTGATTCCATTACTTTTTTTTTTTTTGCAAAACAGACGTGTAAGTTTTGACAAAAATTGCATTGGTGTTCCATTAAACAGTGTTTAGCGCATAAGCTTCAGTTTCTGTAAAATCTTGTTAGCTGGACGAGATTATATGAGAATTGCGGCTTATGCGTGGTAGCCACATAGAGTTATTTTGGAGTTTTCTACTTGTTGCGGAGAATTTGCTATAGCTTTTCAAAGCTTTTCTCACTTATTTTCTTTTCTAAAACGCTGAATTTGCTGTTTGTTCCACATCGCGCCATCTTTACCGGAAATAAACTGGTTACAATGCTCCCCGTGACATCCAGGGACACATAAATGCAAAAAATTTGTTTCCATTACACTTTTGCAAAATATTTGCTCTAAAAAACCACCTCAGAGAGCATAAAAACTTTTTAGCGATATTTGAGACTTTTTTTAAAAAAAAATGTGTTTCCATGAGTGTATTTTATTGCGATATTCACTTTTTGTGCAATTCTATGTGAAATGGAAATGCAGCTAATGATACATCGCAGCCAATAGATGATGGTGACTTAGCTTTACTCTGTCACTAAATATAAACCAAACAAAAATCTGCTTTGTGATGAAGTTAAACTGTTGTACAATGAAGAATCTATAGTGCAATTACTTATTGTACTTTTACTTGTGCTTTGTTTGTCATTTCGAGGTTTTGGCATTCCTCCTGGCTAACTTTCAGCCAATTCAACCAATGTGGTAGTCTCAACAACTAGGGGTCTGTGTATTACAAATGGCTGTTTATTATAGTGCTAACACAAAAAAGTAGGTTGATTGATCCAGTAGAATTAAAAGTGAAGTAATACATACATCTAAGTCCTGGGATATACTTGCTGCTAGCAACATGTTCTTCTTTAGAGTTCTAAGGATGTGTACTGCACCCTAGCGGTGACCTCCAGTATTGAATGTTTTGGCTGTATTTTGCGTTGTTTGCACCAAGTATAGACGTAGCTGAACGCTGCCGTGTACGCAAGCATACACAGTAAGTATATCCCAGCCCAAACCCACAGGGTCTGTTCTGATTGCCCAGTAGCTCCATGTGAAGTGTAATAAACAGGGTATTCATCCATGGCGAGTAAGACTCCAAACAAATTTGATCCACTTAACAGCGGCTTTTTCACAGCTAAGGATAATTAAAAGAACTGTTCTAATGGGAACTAAAGTGCCTCTAACATTTGTTTTCTAAAGACTTTTTTTCTTAGAATTAAAAACAGTGGAGAAATCAGTGGAAGTTAAATTTTTACGACTTATTTCATCAATGCTAAGTGGCCGTTTGCAACTTTTTAACTCAGGAACCAATGTATACTCCTGGGTTGTCTAGGTATTAATAATAACAATAATAGAATAGATTCATATAGCGTTTTTCACTGAATCTATTATTAAGTAATTGGTGGCGGTAAGCACCATGTATCACCAGAGCTACACTGGGACATTAACGTACATTCAAAGTGTCTTGGCCCAAGGATACAATGGTAAAATGACTGAGATGAAGCAGGGTGCATACTGCAAATGCTTCAGTTATCAGATAACCCACTTTCCTACCACAGCCATTGCGGCCCCAAGACTTGTCCTAAGCCCATCTTGGCTGGCAAACAGCATGTTGGAGCTAGCAAGCCACTGGAGTTGTTATTAGCCTCATACTCTGAGGAATACATGATGTAGCACTAACAGTTTAATAGCATTATTCCCCCTACTTAACAAACATAACTGTTCCATTACCGCTCTGTTCTACTAAACAGAGGCGACATGAAGCTGCTTACTGCCACAACTCTTGTCACCTGGAGAGCTTCCACTAGGTGCGCTACACAGCATTTCTGAAGCCTTTATTAAGTGTCTTGACGCTCTACTTTCCTAAAAATACGCAGCTGTTTTTTTTTCTTTCTTTTTTTTAATGCTTGTCAATAGGGCTGTGTCAGATGTGCTTGGCAACGGCAGCAGTGATCTCCTTCCATTTGCGGGAACTATGGCCGTATGACGTTTCAAGGGAAAATGCTTGTTGCAGAGTTTGCGTCTGGAGCTTATTATGAGCTTTCGCCTTCACTTGACGCTGCTTTTGCGACTTTTGCTAATTGAGTATTTTTTATTCTGTATTTTTTATCCTGATTCTTGCGCAGGTGGTAAAATGAGTTACCGGTAGTTGTGTCGGAGTCCGTTATTGGGACTGTGAGATAGTCTGTTGTCGGTTCCACGTCGGTCTTTTTATATCCAAACTGCATCCATGCGACAGAAATTTCCCCTCTTTTATGAACAAGCTCATCAGTTGTGGTTGGCAAATCATCATTTAGTGAATTATCCTGTTCTGAAATGCGTCTGTTACCTTGTTTCTACATGTTTGTTTATTTATTGCAGCGTGCATCTTGTAAAGCGCATCTTGACGTAAAATACTGCAGTAAAGCACCTTATTGTGGCGTAAACAATAGAGCCTCATATGAAAGCATAGACATTTTCTATCGTTCAAACGATATACACTATTCACAAAAAGTTAGGGATATTCAGCTTTTGGGTGAAATTTCACAACAAGCCTAAAATGCATTCAAACCTGTACAGGTGAACTTAATGTGATCTTCTCTAAGCTTTTAAATGTTTCAATAAATTTTGCACAAGTTGCTGTTCTCTAACAAGGAGCTTAACGGCAAAAATCACGGCAGGTGTGTGATCCTTGAATTGACCAATAAATGTCCTGGTTCAATTAGAGCTGGTGTTTAAACAGTTGTCCTCATCATGCTGTTCACATTTTGACATCATGAGACCAAGACGACACCTAACAATGGAACAACAGTTGCCATTGCGATTCTTCAAACAGGACGTTCTCAGACAGAAGTGCCCACTGAGCTTGGAGTGTCACAGAGTGTCATCAGCAGGTTGCAACAGAGATATGGAGAGACTGGAAGAGTCACAGAAAGGCCTAGAAGTGGATGTCCTTTGGCCACATCCCGTGCTGATGACCGCTACATTGTGAACACTGCGCTGAGAAACCGGATGATGAATGCCACTCAACTCCAGGCACGTTTAAGAGAGGTGAGAGGCACCCAAGTGTCACGTCAGACCATTGGAAACCGTTTCCATCAGCGTGGTCTGCGTGCTAGACGACCTGCACGGGTACCTGACCACACCACCAGGCACAGGCATCATCGTCTTGCATGGGCCAGGGAGCATTTACGCTGGACGAGGAACCAGTGGGCCTCAGTGCTGTTCTCTGATGAAAGTCGATTCACACTGAGCAGAAATGATGGCCGGCAACGATGTTGGATACGTCAGGGAGAGCGCTATGCATCAGCCACTGTTGTCACCAGGCGAGCTTTTGGTGGTGGCGGTGTTACAGTGTGGGCAGGGGTGTCCACTTGGTACAGAACTGCCCTACACTTTGTGAATGGTACAGCGACAAGCCCATACTACCTGAATAACATCATTAATCTAGTGATTGTGCCCCTACATGAACAGCACAGGCCTAATTTCATCTTCATGGACGACAATGCTCCTGCTCATCGAGGCCGCATCATCAGGGAACGGCTGTTGGAGACTGGTGTACCTCAAATGGAATGGCCTGCACTCTCTCCAGACCTGAATCCCATTGAAAACCTGTGGGATCAGCTGAGCCGTTGTGTAGAGGCTCGAGACCCTGCACCCCAGAACCTCAATGACCTGAGGGCTGCCCTTCAAGAAGAGTGGGATGCCATGCCTCAGCAGGCAATAAGTTGCCTTGTGAACAGCATGAGACGTCGTTGTCAAGCTGTAATTGATGCTCAAGGGCACATGACCAGATATTGAGACGTTCAAATTTTTTGTTGTGGTGTAACTACCATTGTTGTTACCTTTTGTGTTGAATGAATTGTTTGAGATGAGGAAATCAGTAGTGCATCCTTCTACTTAAATGTCTTACTTTTATGATATTATATCACTGTAGCATGAACATATTGCATTTTCCATAAATTTCACCTGAAAGCCAAATATCCCTAACTTTTTGTGAGTAGTATATATCGTCATATCGCCCAGCCCCACTTGTCAATCTAGAGCAGAGCAGATCGTTCAAGGAGGAAAATCAGTAAATGACAAGCAAAGTGGATCCAGTTGATGTAAAAAATACAACACAATGTGCAGGTTTTGGATCATGTTTCACTCTGAAACATCAACACTGCGTTATTTTTTGCAGCATAGGCAACAAACTATCTTTGAATTTTGACAAGACTTTCTCTACAATGGATCTCTCCCAAAAACTGCATGAAATTTTACAGGGTACTGATATTCCTAGTTACTCCACATTTGAACAGATGTTCAATTTCAAAATAATAGTGTTGGTTATCGTTGGACTCATTTGCGAGGAATGCAAAGGTTATAATCTGAAACTGACGTTGAAGCTCAGAAGTGAACTTATGTACTGCCCTCTCGAAATGGATGGATTAGCTAACAACCAGGCCAACATATAGGAAGCGGTATGTAGACAAACGTTTGACAATGTGTGACAACGTTTACCATAGATGTAGATATTTATGTACGATATAGAGCAAAATTGAGTCCTGTTCACGTAAACTGGAATCTTTGGGCGATGGTGACGTCTTTCACTCAGACCTTGTTTCACCTGTGAAAAGCACAATGGTGAACCTGTGTGTCATGTTTATGCTGCTGCATGTTCTTAATTCATCTGGTCTGATGAAGCAAAACCTGGTGGAAAATTTATTCCATCAGCGAAGATGCAGAAGTTACATGCGTAAAATAACTAGTGGTTAGCATGCAACCCTTTTATGCGAATATGTTTATGAGGAAGTGGCACATACTTGGGTGAATTGTAAAAGTTGTACTGCCCAGTGGAGGCCAGCCACGGTGCTTTCTGCATACAAACATCATGGTGTAAACAGGGCCTAATTGATAACAAAAGAACATCAGCTCAACCTTACGCAAACTGCATGAAAAGAGCTATACGCACATCAGTTTAGCTTCATTAACCTTCATAACTGGCTCTGCTTCATGCAAAAGACCAATATAGACCCTTTCATCTGTCTTCTGTATCCTTTATGTACAGAATTTGGTTGAGTGTAGTATAACTGTTTCATGCTACTGTTTCTCTTCCATGTTTACAGCAGAAATTTGGTGAAAAGCTCCAAAATATTCCAAAACTATGTCACCACAAACTGACCAAAACAAGGGAGTGACACCATGTAATCACACTGCGAACATGGAAGCCTCTAAAGCCTCTAAACCTGTGCGTCAAGTCCTTGCAAACTTACGTGGCCTATGTAGAGCCAGTAACCAACATTAAAGGCCAGTATATATACTTAAGCAAGTATATATACTTGTGTGACACTTCTGCACTGCACTCTGGTGGACGTATTACCAAACAACCATTAAAACATCAGGGATATATTAAAGTATATTAAAAGTGAGTTTTTGAAACAGATTAACTTATCAACCAACATAAAGGGAAAATAAATGAGCCTTTAATAGTGCATTAATTCAGTATGCAACTTAGTGTTTTACAGACAGTTAAGTAGGGTTGAGTGGTACGGCAAAGTTTTCATATCACGGTTTTATTAAAAATCATGGGTTTTACAGTATTTGACGTATTCTTTTTTCATACAAGAGTGTTCTTACCCTGATTATCTTCTATTAAGAAAAGAATTACTGTAATTGATTACTGTCAGGGATGGTAGCTAGCTTGGTCTGTAATTTTCCTATGTTCCAAGTACATGGCCAGAGAGGTGACATTCCACGTTCCTAGAGCTAGCTTCTGCAGCCGGGGATCGGACCACCAGGGTCCCCGCCCCTTGCTGCCGCCCAGCTCACACTGCACCCGACTTCTACGGCTCCTCCCGCAGATGGTGAGCCCACGGGAGGTGGGGCCCATGTAACCCTTTCGGGCTGAGCCCGACCGGGCCCCATGGGCGAAGGCCCGGCCACCAGATGCTCGCTCTCGTACCCCACCTCCAGGCCTGGCTCCAGAGGGGGGTCGTGGTAACCCGCGTCCGCGTCTTATACAGGCGGCTGAAAAGGGTTTCCTCCGCAGGGTGGCCGGGCTCTCCCTTAGAGATAGGGTGAGGAGCTCGGTCATCCGGGAGGGGCTCAGAGTAGAGCCGCTGCTCCTCCGCATCGAGAGGAACCAGTTGAGGTGGCTAGGGCATCTGGTCAGCATGCCTCCTGGACGCCTCCCTGGTGAGGTGTTCCAGGCACGTCCCTCTGGGAGGAGACCCCGGGGAAGACCCAGGACACGCTGGAGGGATTATATCTCTTGGCTGGCCTGGGAAGGCCTCGGGATCCCCCCTGCAGAGTTGGCAAATGTGGCTGGGGAGAGGGAAGTCTGGGCTTCCCTACTTAGGCTGCTGCCCCCGCGACCCGACCCCGGATAAGCGGCTGAAGATGAAGATGAAGAAGTACATGGCGGGTATGGCGGTGTTGCAAAAATATCTGCGGTCTGGCAGGAGATTTCACCATTTTTCACCACTGTCTTGAAGCCATCTTTCTCCATGGTATTTATAGGAACCATGTGCTTCACGAGGTGGAATGTAACTGCGTTAGTTATCTCGACCCTCCATTTGCTTCTTCCCCCCTATGCAGTCGCTTTAGCAAATGTGTCTTGAAGGGACGTCTGACTGCTGCTTGCACTCTAAAACGTGTTTTCAGTCAAGGTGGTAAGCAAGTTGCAAGTTACCACGGCCGGCTACCACTTTTGCCTGGCAGCATTTGCAAAAGATCGCTGTTTGGTCCATGTCTGAACTTTTAAAGCAGAAGAACTTCCAAACAACAGATGTGGCTCCTCTTTTTGGAATTAGTTCCTCTGGGTTAGCAATGTTTGCTTCGTCTTGAGAGCTCTTGCCGGCAGCCATTTTGTTCTGTTCAAAACTTTCCTTTACACATGCTGTTGTGTTTGTGTCCAGCAGTGAAATCGGTCCCTGCTGAGACATTTTCTCACTGTGCATGTTCCAAGTGTTGTTTGAGCCAGTATAGCGGTATATTAAAGATGAATATCATAATGAAAATGAACACCGGTTGTCGGTATGCACGATATTTGATTCTTTTTTGTGACTCTCTTCTAGGATCATAGACTGTATATAAAAGAAGGACGAAACCTCTGTGACGTCACCCGTAGGTTTCTGAAGAGCTGAATTGAAGCTCATTGAGTGGTTCCTACCATCGCCATCTTGGCAGCATAATGCGTGCCGTCTCTCTCGAAAAATACAAACATGGCTAAAGATGCTGAGCTGAGAGGGGGCCTATAAGCGGAGTTGGATGACTGATGTCTATCAAACGCCGACCAGCTTGTGCTAACAGCTAACACATGTAGGCGGCTTGAACTTAGCCGTCTAAACACCGCAGTTGTGCTACACACTGCCTTCTTGCTGCGGGATATCGGATACCTGTCAGTCAAAAGGACACACCCCTAATTATGCTACTTTTTTTTTTTTTTTTTTAATAAAATTGGTTATAAATGGATGAATAAATAATAAATAAATAAAAAACTTCACCCCCCCACTATTGTCATGAAGGTAAACCTGACCTATTAAACCTAAAATGTGTTTTTGTACCAGGCTGTAAATGTGTTTATTTCTGCTGGGAAGTTGGTCTTTTTAATATGGGAGTCTATGGGGATTCGCTTTGTTTCTCAGCACCTAGTGGATGATGGGGGAACTGCAGTTTTATGCACTTCCGCATAGGCTTTTAACTTTTAACCGCCGAAGGCTCCCTCCGTCTTTTATGTATGGTCTATGGGCTAAACTTACCCCACCCAAAAACAAAAAAGACAATGAAAACGAATCACTGCAGATAAAAGAAAATGTGTTGGCAATTTTCCAATTTGTATTGTTTTTGTTTTATTTTAATTTCTAATAAAATTAACATCAATAAATATGATTTCCTTTGGGGCTTGAGATGATAGGGGAAAATTAAAATAAATGAATTAGGAGTAAAACTCTTCAAAATTACTCCTCTGAATTTCTTTTTTCACAAAGTTAACGGTTTAGTTCTGTTAACTGACTTAACGTTTAGGCACTGACAAAAAAAAAACGATTAAATAGTAAACATATTTGACTCTGCTTAGATGATTAATTGTAGCCATTTATAACGCTACAAGGTCGAGGGAGTGAAAGGTCTGGGGGATTTGAAGGGCAATAAAAGTGTCATAGCAAGTGACTGGGATTGAGTCTGATTAATGTTTCTGAATCATCCACACAGCAGCAGCAGATCTGCAAAGGGATGGACCTCGCAAACAGCGTTTGATGAGCGGCTTGTGGATTTTGTTCACAGCTAAAACTTTCAGCTCAGTAGTTTAGCAATATACCACCCCACAGCAGTTTTGGTGTATTTCTAAAAGTACCTACTTAAAGAACAAACCAGACCATTTAGCTTTCGGTTCGGTTGTGGTATGATTGCATTTATTTGAGGTTAGTATCAGGCTGTGTTGTTGGATGCTGCTTGCAGGAGCTGCAGACCATTCCATTAAGGCTGTTCCATACCAAAACCTTTTCCCCAGGCTAAACTACAGCTAATGACAACAATCCCTCGCTAGTTACTGTAAACACATCAATAACGTAATGATAAACAAGCAAACGTTACCTCCGAGTGGCGTGGATTTCAGGAGAAGGCGATTTAAACGATGCATTTAATAAATTCTTACTTTCGTCTTCCATCTATTTCACAGTCGCCATTTTCCGTGGTGGTCTGGTGTGGGACGAATCATTTCTTTTGTAAGGGTAATCGCGTATTTTTTTCAAGCTTCGCTGTTAAAGAACAAATAGTCCCTCAAATAATCGAGTTATATTGTGTGGCTATTTAATAAAATAGTCATAAGCGTGACATTACTACAGTTTCTAGCTTGAATGATTTTGTCGCGTATTGTTACGCGTCGGCGCAGTGCTCCCCCGAAAGGTCTGAAATGGTACATTCCACATAGGAGGCATAAAATCCTGAGTTAATGACCATCTCTTTTGGGTAGCAGATTTTTTTTTTATTTAAGGTTGATGGCAGTTAATCGTCGATTAAATTGATAAGACAAATGAAATACCCAGTTACCATTTAACTCGAACATTTTATGTGCAAAAATGTGATCTTGTGTAAAGTTATCAATGAGGCAGAGACAGGGAAAATGTTACCATGGTTGTCTTCTCCTTGGCCTTTGTTGCTTGCGTGATTTGTCTGATCAATACCTGGTCTGGTCTTTTTTCCTAAGAAAACACATAGTGTTTTAACAAGTAGTCTTTATATTACCAAAAATAATTACACAATAAGACTGGCTTTGTGAAAATTAGCACATATTTAACAGCACAATCACTGTCCTGTTTTGGTAAAAACGTACTAATAAAGTTGTGAATGTATTATGAGCTCGCGCTGACCAAAATGTCATATTTTGCGGGGTCAAGGGTTAAGTTTTAAACCGAATAAACAATATTTTAATATTTGTAGAGGAACAGAATTGATTATTACAGGTGGGTAAACAAAGATAACTCTGAAAATGAAGAATATCTTTGCTCATTTATGAAGTTAAATGACTAAAACGCCTTATTATACTGTTAGTAGCTGACTTAGCTTTCTGACTGCTAGCAAAACAAAATCATTTTTAGCCCTTTAAAAACAATGAGACTACCAAGAAATATGATATATTTTAATTGTAAACATTTGACTTTATATATAAAAAAAAATAAAAGCAGTTAAAAGCTTATAGCTTTTATAGCTTGGTTGAGACAGTGGGCTACGTTCATGGTCACCTGGATGCTAAATCATGAGTAGTCATTGTTTAAAAGGCAGTTTCTCCTCCTGTTTAGCTACAGAATCGTGACTTTTTCAAGATTTTTCTTTTATCCAAAAAAAGCAAACACAAATCTTCATCCATGCACTGCTTAACTATAGTGTTATTGCTTTGTTAAGAGATGTAGGTTTTGCACATGAAAGATAAATCCGGATGATAAACACGTCAGTTCTATGTTCTCTTTTGCAATGCTAAACTTAAAAATATATGTTAAAAATTTTTTTAAAAACACCTTTTTTTTTTAATTTATTTTTTACCTTTAATCTGATTTTCACATATCCAGGGGCCGCAGTGACTCTGACTGGGTGATTTTCATTCGTATATGTGAGTGCCTGTGTTGTCTGAAGGGATGCTGGATGCCAGTGATGGAACTTTGTTTTTGGACAGTCTGTTTTTTGAGAAACCTGTGGTTCACAGGGTGTAAGTACTAAGAAATGCATTGCATCCCCAACATTCTTCACCTGTCACCTTCTGCTCTTAGCTGAAAACATGATTTTCTCTTCTGAATTGTATTTTACAGAAAACCACTGCAGCAGGAGGCCTGCCCATGGCAGATGGAAGCACCTCCATCTCTTACTCACATTCCTGCCACCCAGGAGATGCAAGAGGAGGCAGAGTCTTTCTCTACCCTTTATGGTAATCTTGTGTTTTGTATTAGCTTGAATTTTCATTTGACTGATATACATTATCTGGTATTTTTGCTATTAAGTTTATCAGAGGTCTTCCTACTTGATGAGATTCTGTCTTATATTTATATTTATGTAATTATTGGGCCCCACAACCCTTAATCGGACTAAGCTGTTAGGATAATGAATGAATGAATGAATGATAATCATTGGGAAAAAGCAAATGATAAATTTAAGTGTCTGTTAAACTCATTTCTTCTGCTATGTTCACAGGTTTCCCACAAAAATCCAATATATTCCAGACACCTTCAAAAGGATCAGATGACCTTAAGGTCTCATCTAGAAATATCAACAGTAATTACAGTTTTAACAGTAATGAGGGAGACATTGAAGAGACTAGAGATGGTGACACCGACAGCTCCAGCACATGTGACAGCCTTTGGCAGGGTGAAGGATTCATGGATTACTTTCATGCTGGATATCAAAGTGGTGGAGGGGAAATCCAGCAGGACTTCGGTCTCAGCAGATCTTTTTCCCTGGACTGCACCAAAAATCCACCTCTACGCAGAAGGCAAGTTTCAATCATTTATCAGAATGACATTGAAATATTTTAGATTAAAGAACTCGTAGACATTTTTTTTATGACAAGAAGAAATCTGCCAGAATCATTACCAGTTAACTGAAGTCAGAGGGTTTATTTTATGGCCATAAAAAACAGAGTTTTTTTTTAACAGTAGGCAAATGCAGAACATTATATAGGTATTTATTTTCTTAAATAAAGTTTTAATCTATCAGGATTCACATTATTAACTATTTTAACTAGTATTTTCACTTCTTTAAACTCTTCTTGACAAGAGCATCTTGTACTGGGATGGCAGCCTGAGTGAGGCCTATACACACGGCAAGAAGCAGTAGTCCTGCTATCTAGCATGCCAAAATCTCAGGCAGAAACTCAGCTAGAAGACTCTACCGAACTTTGGCTTCAGGTCAAACACCAAGCGATTATATGGGAATGTAAGAAAAACACGAACAGCTCGGTAAAATTTAGAGTTTCTGCTAATTTCTCCACTTCAAACAAACCACACAAACAAAGTGTCATGAAAACTGAGACTGAACAGTGGCAAACAAAAAAATAATCACCATTTTATACATCATGTCTTAGTTTAGCTGATATGTGGTTAAAAGTTTTATTCCAGCTCTGCAGAACTGGATTTTCTTCTATGATTTTGTTTGACATGAGTCATTAAGGTCCTACTAGTTTCCATGGAGATGAAGGAGGCTTTATTGTGAAAGTATTCACACTTCCTATCATAGATTATCTTGTGCTTTACTTCTTTCTGGCTCCTTATAGTATTTCAAAAGTAAAGACTGATATCTTCCTGAGATGTTTACCTGCGTAAAACCTCCATTAAAACATCTGGAAAACTTCTCAGCTTCATGTCCTTAGCTTCTACTTTTGCACAGTTCCTCATCCGACATGATTTGACTTGTTCCTAGATGAACTGGGCTGCTGTCTTCTGGTTTCCACTGACAGCAGTGTGGTTTTCTTTTAGGAGGAGATAACACTTACATTTTCACCTGTGTTCCAGGTGAATTTCCTCCGATACAGTGACACACATCTTCACTCTGACATTTGTATAGGAATCTTTCGTGTCTCAAATTTCCTTAGAAACTAAAGTTACACATACGGCCCTTCAGTTGTGAAGATATACTTCACATACTGTGCGTATCTCAGACAGGAGGCAGACTAAATCGACCTTGTTAAGAAGAGGTTAAACTTGTTGTATTCCTGACTGCCTTTATTCTACCTCAGCTTGTTAGAGAGAAAAACATGAAAACACGCTGAAACACCTTCCATGTTAGCTCTGTAGCCAAAAGCCGGATACCTCCCCTCTCAAATGAATCTGCAATAGTTCTCCTGTTGTGCCTGTAGCAGTTTTCAGTTCCTCTGTCCCCCCCCCCTCTCACAACAGCTTGTTCAAGATACCAGCCATGACCAGCAGAGGTGACTTGTCAACCAAAGATGACCTCAGGAACGGCAACAGCCAGACAGCATCCAGACCTCAAACTTTTCCCAGTCAGGTCGCCATGACAACAGTGCCTCCTTTTCTTCAGCGGCCACAGGCGACGGTTGGCCACGCTGCTCCCGAGCCCCCCCTCTCACCCTCATCTGCAGCAACTGGCCGACTCCCGCAGCAGGCGCAACAAGCAGAAAAACAGGACGAGGGCACAAAGAGAGCTTTCGTTCCGCCCATGATGCCTCAGCCACTCCGCATACAAGGTTCTACGCTACACCAACACGGTCACAGACGGCCACTGGGCTCACTGGTTTTTCACACACAACTCACCTAGCTTCCCTAACCTAGCTAATAAGAATGGCCATGACCAACCATGCTGCAAGATGCCACAATGTATTTGGGATGAGGTGAGATCCCTCTGCAGACGGCTGTTGTAATGTAACACACTGGTCTGCAGGCGGTGAACTCATGACACAATAAACAACAACCATTCCAACTTAAACTATCAAAAAGTACTTTTAATATACTAGATCAGAATATTTTCAGTTTACAGTTCCAGACAAAAAGTGAAAATATGATCAGTTTTTCAGGTTTTGTCTTGTTGGTGTTGGAGAACTGAGCAGCTTTGCCTCATTAAGCTGTGAACTGCAGACATTATTTCTCCTCATTTCCAAACAAAACTGCTTTTCTTCATAGTGAAACTTCAACAGAAATGACATTACTTCAAAATAAGATGATAATTTGGGTTTTTTTAACGTTCAGAACCTGACCAGTTCAAGGAAAACAAACAATGTAGTTAAACATTCAGAAATCAGTATTTGGTGGAATAATCGCAGATTTCATGGCTTTTAGCGTGCTAGTTACTGAAAAAATTAACTAGTCAATAGCTACTAGCTTGTAATAGCTGGAGTAATACTTCATTTATTTATTTATATTTTATGTTTTTTGCCTATGTAATTTGTTGTTTTTATATTGTATACAATACAATACAACTTTATTTATAACACACTTTAAAAACAACAATGTTGACCAAAGTGCCACATTATAGGGGATTAAAAAAAACAGAATAAATAACATACATTAGGACAACTTTAAAATATTGCAGACATCTAAAAACAAAAAAAAATAAAAGCAGTCAAATTAAAGCAATCAAAATAAAATCAGATCTAAAAAGTCAACTTATTGTGCAGAAAAAGCAGCTTAAACAGGTCTTCAGTAAAGATTTAAAAGCAGATACAGAGGAGGCCTGTCTAATGTGGAAAGGAAGCTCATTCCACAGTTTAGGTGCTGAGATCTGCAAAGTCCCGGTCCCCTCTGAGCTTCTGTTTTGTCTTCAGTACAGACAGAAGTAGTTGGTCAGCTGACCTGAGAGACGAGAGGGTGTGTAGGGATGGAGGAGCAGAATGGCAGCACCATTCAGCCTAAAATGGATCCTAAAGTACACGGTCAGCCAGTGAAGAGATGATAAAACCGCAATTTTTTTTAAGTCTAAATGGACTTTGGTTAACAAAAAAATCAAATAATAGACACAGACATTAAATATTGTAAAATCAAGTTCTATTAATGTCTGGAAACATATTTGATTTAAGTTCTTTTCAAAACAGTAAAAACAAACAGAAACAATACCAAAACTGCACAGATGTAAAATGAAAATGTCATAAGTAAGTTAACAGCTTCACAGTCCTTCAACTTTTCCATATTTCCAGTCACACTCCTCATGAACAGACATGAACATGTGACAGTAAGCAGACTGATGTGGCTTCAGTTTGGTCCTGCAGCAGAGACGATCACCTCCTGCTCTGACCGCAGCCTGAAGCTGGAATCTGCAGGAGGACCAAGCATCTAGAGTGTTTCTCTGCACAGGGAGGGGCTAATGCAGCCGCTGCTGCTGACAGAGAAGAATAAACGTTACGTTTTGACATGTTACTCTTTTAAAGTCTCCAATACCACCAGAAAAAGTCACTAGACTTGCTGATATTCTCCTTTTCTTTGAATAAAGGTGGTAGACGAGTCTGAAAAGAAGCTAAATATCGCGCCAAAGTGCTGTTTTCAGCAGAAGTCTATAGTGTGCATCAGTGTAATCGGTGTACTGGGAAATTGTGACAAACATTCTGCGATTAAATGTGTTATTTTTTTCTGTAATTAATTAATGATAAATAACACATTAAAGTCCAACATGTTGGTTTTGTTTCCATGTTAGGATCTTCCGGATGTGAAGTTTTGAGACCAGTGTCAGAAATTCGTATCCTTTCTTCTCACAATCACAAATGGCTGAATTGTACCAGAATGCTGACAATGTAATTTCACAAGATGTCCTGAATCACGTGGTCCAGCGGTGAAGTTCAGATCCATCTTCAGCGAGTTCCCCTTTTTCAACTACGTTCAGTCCAAAGCTCTGGATGACGTAAGCCCTTTCAGAGGAAACCTTACGGACACACGGCAGCTTCAGTGGTCGCGTATGTTCATCTGTTTATTGTTTGTTCTCAGGTTCTTTACACAAACAAAAACTTTGTGGCTTGCGCTCCAACCGGATCAGGGAAAACAGTTCTGTTTGAGTTGGCCATCGTCCGCCTGTTGATGGAGACGCCAGAGCCCTGGAGAGATGTCAAAGCCGTTTATAGTGAGTGTATATTACAACTGAGAAAAGTTGCCAAATCTACTTTGATCTGTTTGCAGAGATTTGGCTCGAAATGATTTATAATAAATATATTTATCTTGTTTGTCCAAACACCAGATCTTGTTGGACATTTTCTTCTTTAATTAACAGCGGTGGCGTCATTTTAAACTTCTCCGATGTCACAAGGTTTATTTCCATCCGGCGTTGCATTCGTTTTTCCACCAGCATCCTGCACAGATGACGCTGGATGTCTCCTGTTCCCTGAACCACTCTTTCACACTGAGCCTCATTAAATCCTGCTGTTGGCGTTTTGAAACATGGCTGTGCCATCAAAGAAGAAGCTGACCACATCTTTGGATACGTAATGTTGCTGAATGCAAACGTGACCAACTGCAGCAACTCCAGATCATAGACTGGCCTACAGGCTTGTACAGTAGACAGCAGGCGTGATGAATTCATCACTATGTCTGTCTCTTCTCACCCTGATTCCCCATCACTCTGGAACAGGCTAAACCTGGACTCATCAGACCACATGACCTCCTCCCAGCTCCAGAGTCCAGTTTTCATGCTCCCTAGCAAAGTGACAGAGGTGTAGAAAGTAGAAGTAGAAATTAGAAGTCCTGTCCAGCAGATCTTTCCAACCAGTCCCTAAACCAGGTGAATAGCATCAGCTCAGCTCCACTGCAGGTAAATGAGCCTGTTGGTGAAAACACCTGTTCTAAATGCACAGGTAGATCCAAAACACGGCAGGACTTCCACTTTATTTTTACTTCTACTTTATACAACTCTGCAAAGTGAAGCCTTTTCTTCTGGTTAGCGTCACTGATTAGTGGCAACACAGTGTTTAGTCCTTTGAGTTTCCTTCACATCGTCCGCGTAGAAATGTTCTTACTTTCACTATTAAACATCGGTGGAGGTGTGGACCCAAATCCAGGGATGCAGAATGAAGTGTTAATACAAGAACTGAACTGAAGGGCAGAGAAAACAGGAGAACAAAAAAACACAAGAACAGGCAAGCATTGGAGCAGGAACAGAAACCAAGGGGTATAAATACTGAGAAACAGAACAATATCTAGAATAGTTTTTAAAGTTTTACTTTTGGCTTTTAAATGTTTAAATGGTTTCTGTACCTTTCTGAGCTTCTGCAGCATCATTGTCCCGTTAGAGGTCTTAGATCAGAAGACCAGATGCTTCCAGTAGTCCCGAGGACTCGACTCATGGAGACAGAGCCTTTTCTGCAGTAGCCCCAAACTCTGGAACAGTCTCCGTCTTTCAGTGAGGTCTGCTGGGATTTAGTGGTTTTAAATCTCTTTTTAAAACTCATCTTTTTATGTTGGTTTTTAACCACTATGTCTTTTCTGTCTTATTTAGTCTTTTTAACTATTTTTTTGTCTTTATTTTAGTGCTTTTAATGTTGATTTATTTTATTTTACCTGTACAGCACTTTGGTTACTTTGTGAAAGTGCTCTACAAATAAAGTTATGATTGATTGATTGAACAAGACGCAGGTGAGATGGATGAAACTAACGAGACCAGGTGAATCTAACGAACAGGAAGAACAGGAAACAAGACAAGGGAACTAAACATGAAAAACTAAAACATGAAAACAGAACTAAAGATATAAAACACACATCATGACAGTTTTCTCAAGCATCAAGCGAGAGCCGCCTCGCCGTCGTTCATGTTGTTCTGACCGCATTTCTTCCTGGAAGACGATGTTTTCTCTGTCCTTCCTAACTTTAAGATGCGTTTGACAGCCCAGTTCTGGTAGTTTCTGCATCTCGTTGGAGGTTTTCTTAGAGTGATGACGATGATTTGACCCTTTTGAAATACATAAACACATCTAACAACATCTTTTCCACTTCCTACATGGTTGTTTCTGAAAAGAGAAGCTGCTCACTGCATGAATAACTTGTTGCAGCGAAAACATCTTCGTCCATGCAGGACTTCTCCTCTTTCCTGTTTACATAGTCAAGTCCAGGTCGAGATATTTTTGCTTTTGGATGTGCAGCGTATGACATCTGAGCTGTAGGGTTTTTTTTCTTCAGAAAACACCGAATTCGCTGCATGTTTTTAAATGAGCTGCAGGTTGACGGTACATCCTGCAGTCAGGCTTGTGTTTTTTCACCAGTGGCCCCCATCAAAGCTCTCTGCAGCCAGTGCTTCGAGAACTGGAGGAAGAAATTTGGTCCTCTGGGGCTGAGCTGCAAGGAGCTGACCGGCGACACGGAGATTGATGACTTCTTTGAGATTCATGATTCCCACATCATCCTGACCACACCTGTGAGTGATACCTCTCAGAATCGTAATCAATCAAGTGCAACAAATTTACGGTTTTGTAAGATCTAATCGAGGCACGCTGGTATTATTATGCATTAAAACTTTACATGTGTTGCCTCAGGAAAAGTGGGACAGCTTGACGAGGAAATGGAAGGACAACTGCTTGCTGCAGCTAGTCAGACTCTTCCTTATTGATGAGGTCAGTGTTCATCAGATATTTTGCTCACAGAATCATGTTTACATGTTAATGTTACACGTGTTTTATTATGTTATTATAGACTCATAAACTCTGCTCTCTCTGAACATTTAAAGTTAGATCTTTTTTGTTATTATCTATTACAATAACGCAAAATACTACCGTTTTGTTTACAAAAACAAATAACAAACAGCAGTACAGACTTCCCAGTTAGATCCTTCAGTATCTTCCAGTTGGGAAATATTTAAGACAGACATGATAAAAGTCTGACTGTTTCCATCTACATAGCTCCCTCAAGACTTTCCTTTTTCTCTAAATATATATATATATATATATATATATATATATATATATATATATATATATATATATATGTATGTATGTGTATATATATATATATATATATATATATGTATGTATGTATATATATACAGCATATATATGTATATTTGGGCTGTGATGAAAGGTTTTTCGATTCCGATTCCGATTTTCTGGGTGCTAATTCGGTTTAAATTGCAATTCTCACAATTCTTTAATATTGCTGATTTTTGTAGATAAAAAAACAAAAAAAATGTATAAAACCTTTTTTAGTCATTTTTCTTCTTCAATTAGGAAAAAAACAACACAGTAGCTGGACCATCATTCTACTGCTATAATGCCCAAGAAGACAAGTATATAGATCAATAAAAACAATAAAAATGACAAAAATTTCATAATGGATTGTTTTTATTTATTTGGAAAAAAAAGGATTTTTAACAAAAAATTGATTTTAAAATTGTCAAGCAAAAAAATCCTGATTTTCGATTTTTCAATTTAATTTACCCACCCCTAATACACACACACACATATATATATATATATATATATATATATATATATATATATATATATATGTATATGTATATATATATATATGTATATGTATATGTATATATATATATATATATATATATATATATATATATATATATATATATATATATATATATATATATATATATATATATAGTGATTCCTTTTGGTGTGTAAAATTCATATTTAAAGGGTGGAAAAGTTATGAAATAGGAATATTTCCCACAGGGTAAATCTGAAACACAACAATACCTCAGTATTAGGTTTGATCTACATTCAATCATTTCACAGTGATTGTGAAATGATTTTGTTTCTTTTGCTTCCGTCTTAGAAAGATTCCCGTAGAAAAACAGAAAATCTCCAGGATATTTTACATAAACGCTGCACCAGAACAGAGAACCTCCGCCTGTACGTTGTGCAGGTGTGCAGGTGAAGCATGGCTGAGCCACACTGAATGATTTTTCTCCTGTTGGTAACGAGTAATTGAGTAATTTAAGATTATTTTTACTCCCAGTGAAAGAAAAAAAAGATTAAAGGAGCAAAAAGTGAAACGGTTTGTTGT
This sequence comes from Telmatherina bonti, assembly GCF_933228915.1. Taxonomy (NCBI): domain Eukaryota; kingdom Metazoa; phylum Chordata; class Actinopteri; order Atheriniformes; family Telmatherinidae; genus Telmatherina; species Telmatherina bonti. Next base: position 35,917,353 of record NC_136625.1, read on the forward strand.
CCCTGTAGACCAAAACAAAGCGCACCATGAGCCACACCTCCCTCCACCACTCTCCTTCTCTGTCACATGAACATAAAAAACACCAAGAAAAACAATTTTAACAATTTGTGGAAGTAACTTATAGTTTTATGTTGTTACCTACCGCAGAAGAAGAGCAGGCAGAGAGTCAGGCTACAGCTTGTTCGCTCTGGCATTAGAAATACCAGGCGTTGTCTCTCCCTGGTTCCTTCAGTTCTTTTCACACTGAACAAAAATATAAATGCAACACTTTTGTCTTTGTTCCCATCTGCACTCAGAGATCTAAAACTTTTCCTACAAACACAAAACCACATTTCCTTCATATGTTGTTCAGGAATCTGTCTAAATGTGTGTTAGTGAGCATTTCTCCTCTGCAGAGATAAACCATCCCACCTCGCTGGTGTTGCATGTCACCATGCTGATTAGACAGCATGGAGATCCTCAGACTGGCGACACTAACAGACCAGCCTAAAATGTCCAGTTTTGCTTTTGCCAGTCATTATCTAGTGTGAGCACTCACATAGAGCTGGTCAGGTTGCAGTCCTCTGCAATGGCTGCAGGAAGTTGCTGGATACTGGCAGGAACTGAAACATGCAGTAGAACTGGAACCCCCTTCTTCCCAGCCACAGATCTGCAGACTCAGTGATCGCTTTAATAAACCAGCTAAAAACAAATATTTTAAACCATCTAGTTTGATTTGTTTTTTTTTATCTTTTATTCTGAAGTCTTTTTTTACACGGCTACATAAATAAACATTTACTTTACTTTAGGTCAGCACCGTGCCGTTGACTCTGATGTTTCTAGTGTAAACTGTGGGATGAAACCTGTTCCTCAGGTGCATGTTGTGAAAGATGCAACCCGCGGCGCCACCTTGGAAGTCGTGGTGAGCAGGATGAAGGCAGTCAACACCTACAGAACATCACAGAACCCAGAAGCTGGAGCCTCAATGCGGTTTGTGGCTGTATCGGCCACCATTCCTAACGTAGCTGATGTGAGTACCTGAGAAAGAGCCGATAACCAGATGCTGCTCCAGCTTTAAACACCTTCCTTTTCTCAGATAGCAGACTGGCTGTCAAATGAGAACGGACCGGCTGCATATCTGAACCTGGACGAGAGTCACCGACCGGTGATGCTTCGGAAGGTGGTGCTGGGATTCCCCTGCAGCCCAAACCAGACAGAATTCAAGTTCGACTTGTCTCTTAACTACAAGATGGCCAACATCATACAGACTTACTCAGACCAGAAACCTGCTCTCGTGGTGCGTCTGAACAGAGGTTACGCTTTCTGACCTGGCATTCATTTATTCAGTCATCTGAAATCACAAGACACCATTAATTTGCACTTTTATTTTTGTATTTTTTTGTCCATTTGTAGAGCAAAGTGGTCTTTCTTTCAGCTTGGAGGGTCGTGCTAGTTTCCCTCTGGGACAAATAAAGTAGCACTCAGGGTTGCTGTGGTTCTTTTTAATAACACAATTTCACCTGGAAATGGGATTTTTGTACGGCAGCATGCTGTTTTAGCTGCGCATTTTGATACGTCATGGATTTTGCACAAGCTCAAGTGTAAAGTGTAGCCTCTGTCGCTCTTCTTCATGTCTCCTAATGCACCGTGCTGCTTTCTTATTACTCACATTCGGATGCTTTATGCATAAATCAGCAAGGATGCTGTTTGTGTTTGTCAGGTGGCAGACTCAAAATATCTCCTGTTACCAGGGCAAAGGAGAATGAATGAACAGGTTAAACAACTGTTTTTACAAACCTTATTGCTGATTTTTGTCGACTTTATTAATTATTTCAGTAAGTTAATGATTTTTTATCTGGTCAGTGTGATTCAGTTTAACTACTGGCACCAATAATACGCATATTTTGCTCTAAATATTTTAACCTTTAACTTGTGTTATGCAGAGTCGGGCCTCTTTGAGTGCACACCATGATGTCGGGATGAAGAGTTGCTTTACTTTACTTTCATAAATAGAAAACATTCAGTAAAACTTAAACAAAAAAATGTGAAGCAAATAAATTGTATTTTAGGTGCTAATTTAAATTTTTTCTTAAAGGTCCCATATTATTCTAACTTCACTTTCTAAAGGTTTTCTATCAGTTATAAGTATCTCCATATCCTAAAAATGAGAAAACTCTGTCACCTCTCTTGCTTGCTTCAGTTTTAGCAAATGTTTTCTTAAACATGTGAGTTGGAGATCTTTCCCTTTGTGACCTCACGAAGGAAGATGACCACTCCCCCTGGGGGTGGATACTGCCATTGAACCTGGCTAGCTGAGCCTTCTCTCTATTACAGGGGTGGGCAGCACTGGTCCTGCAATTGTTCAGCGTTTCCCTGCTGCAACACAGCTCACATCACAGCAGGCGTGTGCAGAGCTTGGCGTTAAACTCTGCATTAGTCTGGGTATTAGCCATTGGTTTGAGTCAGGTTTTGTTGCAGCAGTGAAGCTCATAACATTTGCATGATTGGTGCCATCGAGGACAGATGTCGCTGATCCCTGCTAGAAAATCACTGATCGGGCGCCTGCTAAAGCCGTGTCCTGACCCTGTGAGGCATGTGAAGTGGGATATGGACAGGCACCGGTCATGAACATTTAAAAAGGCTCAGAGACAGAAACTGAAATGAAATGAAAGAAAAAGGCTGAATTTGCTGTTATTTACTTTGAAAACAATGGTGTTGGACCTCTCACACCCACATGAAACTGTAGAAAAAATGTATAAAATGAGACCTTTAATATTTCTACATAACTGAACAAAGTAGAAAGGTAACAAATAGTACTGATAATTCTTTTTCTTTACGTTTTTATCTCTGCCACATTATGTAAATATATTTTGTTCTGCAGTTTTGTTCTACAAGGAAAGGAGCTCAGCAGTCGGCTGCAGTTCTGGCCAAAGATGCCCGATTCATCATGAGCACTGAACACAAGCAAAGGTAAGCTACCGGCTTATCCTCAGTGTCCCGTTCAGGTGGACACAACCGTTCATTACAACATTATAAGCCTGTTCTGCTTCACTCTGCAGATTGATTAAATATGCAAACTCTATTCTGGATTCAAAGCTAAAAGGTAATGAGTTCATTTTTAATGCTTTTCACACACATTAGCAGGATCGTTTAGCAGATGTTGCTAAGTTTGACAAAAACGCTTGTTGACTTTGTAGCTTTAAAAAGTTTTGGATCCTGTATTTTAACCTTTTGTCCCTTCTTAAGATAAAGAAAGATCCACAAAAACGGCTAATCTACGTTTAGTGATGACTAGTCTGACAGATCTCTGACCTCAACACCTTCCAACATTCGGCTTTGTAGCTCAGACCCAGAAACACAGACATGTCGCAGCTGAAGCCTTCATTTCTTTGTCGAACCGATAACAAAAGTTTGGGTTGTGCTTGCCATCCAGATCTGGTGATGTTAGGAGTTGGTTACCACCATGCCGGAGTCGACCTGTCGGATAGGAAGGTGATAGAAAATGCCTTCACCCTGGGAGACCTGCCTGTCCTCTGTGAGGCCAAATCCAGTTTCAGACTAGGCTGTAAAATCATTTTATCTCCAAAAAGCATAAAAATCGCATCATAAAATGAGTGTTTTTCTGTAAAATTACATCTTTGTTTTATTGTAAAGAAGTCTTTTCTGTCGAGTAACTTTAAGCTAATCACAACATGCAATATTTGCTAATCATAAGTAACAAAGAAGCTATTGAAATATATTGCTCTTTTTAAGCTTATATCCATTCATACTGGCTGCTTAGTGACAAACTGGAGCCTTTCCAGTTCAAGACAGGCCAGAAAATGTAGTTTATGCCTGTAAAAAAAGCAAAACAAAACCTTTACCATATGCTGGTTTATTCTAAAATAAGGTTTATTGTATTGTATTGAAATTTTCTGCATTCTTTTGCTCGTCCAGTTACAACCAGGACTCTGGCCATGGGTGTAAACCTGCCAGCTCACCTGGTGGTGATCAAGTCCACAATGCAGTATGTTGGCGGCTCCTGTGAGGAGTACAGCGAAGCCGACATGTTGCAGATGATTGGCCGAGCCGGACGACCGCAGGTAAGGACTTTATTTAACCGGGAAAATCCCATGAAGACCTTTTTTCCAAAGGAATCTTGAGCAAAATAGGCTGCAGCAAATGCAACACGATTCCAAAATGACAAAAAAAAAAAAAAAAACGGGTATGAAGACAAAAGATTATTAAAAGCAGGTGCATGTCGTGGTTTCAGCCTCAAGAACTGTAAGATTTAAAAAAAGTAAATTAAATTAGTTCCCGATGTGATCCAATATATCCCGTGCAAAGATGCAAAGTGGATAAAATCCTGGATAAAAGCAACAAATGAACTTGAAAACAAAGCATCGGCTTATATGTGTGAAGGAATACCGATGCTGGATGTCCAGCGTACCCAATAGTACTACTTCATATGTACTGCAGGTCTTAATCCAGGTTTTTATGCATGATTGTTCAGGTTGTCGTTCATCATTCATCCCACTTGAGTGTGAACGGTACACAGCTCTGAAGATGGCAATGCTGAGAACCGCCCAATGAGCTTCAACCATAGACTGTATCTAAAGAGATGGGCGGAGCCTCCATGACATCACCCATAGGTTTCTGAAGAGCTGAATTGAAGCTCGGTGGGCGGTTCCTACCATCACCATCTTGGCAGGAACATGCGTGTCGTCTCACCCAAAAAACACAAATATGGTCTAAGAGGTGGAGCTGAGAGGAGGGCTGTGAGCATCATGGTGGATGATTGACATCGAGCGAACTCCAAGCTTTCTGTAGCTAAGAGCTAACTGAGCTAACCCGGAGATAACGGGAGCTAACCAGCTAACGGAGGTAAGCGGGCTAAAGCTAAGTCACGTTGTTAACCGGCTAAAAACCGCGGTTGTTCTACATTCTTCTGACTTGAAGCGGGAGATCGGGTACCTGTCAATCAAAAGGACACGCCCCTAAATATGTTGGACTTTGAGATTAAATTACTTTTAAACGGGTGAGTTAGAAAACAATTTACTCCCCCCATGTTGTCATGAAGGTAAACCTGACCTATTGAACCGAAAATGGATTGTTGAACCAGGCTGTAAACATGTTTATTTCTGCTGTAAACATGTTTGTTTCTGCTGTGAAGTTGGTCTTTTTAACATGGGAGTTTATGGGAATTCGCTCTGTTTTGTAGCCCCTAGAGGATGAAGCGGGGAACTGCAGTTTTTTGCACATAGGCTTCACTTTTAACCGCCGGAGGTTTCTGCTTGGCTTCAATTCAGCTTTTCAGAAACCTCCAGGTGATGATAAAGAGGCTCCGTCCGTCTTTCATATACAGTCCATGATTACAACAGTAAGATGGACTTTCAGTGATGGATGTTTATAATATTCATAGAAATGTACTTTCTGCTCTCCTTTAGTTTGACACATCGGCCACCGCTGTGATTATGACCAAGGCTCAAACCAAAGACAAGTACATGAGACTTATGAATGGGATAGAGGTCATTGAGAGCAGGTAGTACCGTGAGTGCCTTTGTTTCTGTCTGTCAATCTTACCCACAAAACATAGAAATCATACATGAGCTAACAGTATAATCTGTATTCCAAGCTTACATGGTCACCTAGTGGAGCACCTGAATGCTGAGATTGTTCTTCAAACCATCAGCGATGTCAACATGGCTTTGGACTGGATACGCAACACCTTCCTCTACATCAGAGCCCTGAAGAACCCCACACACTATGGTGAGAACCCCAAACCCAAATCCTGCTAAATCACATGCTGTGGAAATTGTAACAGACAAAGAAGTAATTTCTCACTTTGATCACGCAACAGCGTGTCGTTTATTAGAGGCTTAGCACTTAAAAAGCACAACAAAAAATGGTACAGCTTCTTTTATACCCAAAACCCCTGGAAACCCTGTCTTTAAAGGGACAGTGTCCTCTGTAGACCAAAAGCTGGCTTGGGGTTCCTGAGTAACCGAGAACATACTTTAATTACTGCATGGTGAGTTATGCATGAGTATATGTAAGAGTCACTACAATGCCAGCATTATGGTCTGCCACAAGTTGTATCGTTAAATATCATGGATCAGCTCTTCATTTCTTCCATTGTTGTCTTCTCTTTCCTTCTAGGTTTCTCTGCCAACTTGGACAGATGTGGGATTGAATCAAAACTGCAAGGTAAGCATCAATTGACAATTCCCGCTGAATTAGCCTGTTGCTAAAATAAATTCTCACATACTGTTAACATTATTCCTCTGTTGACGTCCATGTTTGTTTATTATGTCCCCCCTCTAGAGCTGTGTCTGAAGAACCTAAACTCTCTGTCTTCTATTGATCTGATCGGCATGGACGAGGAGATCAACATCAAACCAACAGGTAGATTTTTGTAGGTGTAAATGGTTGATCTGATAATAATAATTAAAGTAATAATAAAACTAATTAAAGCCGCAAGTGGCATCCATCAGGTCTGAGCCTCATACCAACCCCTACCCCCCTCAGTGCATAGTGTAATGTGTTATGGACCTAACAAATATGAATGCTGCCAGTTTTGGTGCAGATCGCGTGTATTTTGTGTTTCATTGCAAAAATGCCTTTTTTCATGGGTTGCCACGGTAACATGGTTATTCCTATTAGAAAGATTTCAACAGCGTTTGGTACCCAACTTGTCACGATGCTTCCTGCCGAATGTGGAGTTAAAGCTGGTGTAGGTGATGTTGCGTGATCCAAGGCTTTTTTATTTGTAACAACGATTTTCTCTTTCTCGGCTGTTTAGCAGGAGGAGGCAAATAAACCGAGCCGGGTCGGGAAATCATTCCTGCATTTTCTCAGCCATGTTTGCTTTCCGAGTTTCTTCTTCACTACTTTGTATTTTCATCCTAACACGCTGTTTATATGCAGGGTGTGGCTATCAGGTATGTTCTGCTGGAGGGGGAGGAGGGGAGCCAGGAGAAGAAGCTATGAAATATAAGAAATGAACATCTCCATTTGGGTCTGAACGTTTGCATGGGTCAGAGATTTTATAGATTTACAGTAAACTGAGGGGTCTAACTATATTACTTATTGTTCAAGATTACAGAATGGATAGACTACTATCAGAATGAGGAACCACTTCACCCAGAGTAAAATAAATGTCTTTTAGCAACATTACCTACCTTAGCTTTAATCACATGAATCCTCTCCGACTAGTTCGTTCAAATACAATACGTTTCAAGTAAAAAAAAAAATGGTGAAAAAAATAGGTGTATACTCCAAGATGGCGGACACCCCGTTGCCATGCCAACAGGTGTTTCAGGGACTTTTTTGCTTGTCTTGGAGTGTTATACAGAGATGTGCTTAAAACGAAATTAAAACATTTGGAAAACAACAACTTTGTATGGCTCAAACCCAAATAATAGTAATAATAATTTTAATTCCTAACCACTGATTCATCTTTTAATGCAGCAGATCCTTGTGTTGGAGCTGTAAAGTGGTTGATTTGCTTGTCCCTAACAGCGGCCGGCAGGCTGATGGCGAGATACTGCATTGCTTTTGACACCATGAGACAGTTCTGTGGAGTGGCTGGGACAGAAACACTGTCTGACCTGGTAGGTTTTCTCTACTAAAGAATTTGAGGTACACCATTATGATGTAGTGCTGATCTGGGATTAAATTCACATGCATCTTTATTTATTTCTATACATCATGTCCTATGAAATAGAAAACAACCATCAGTAGTTTCCATTCATGCAAAAAGCAGCAATTCACCTTAATTTGTAAAGTGTCAAATCACAATGATGTCCTCTCACTTTACAGTCAATGTGATCCACTTAAAACAGTCCAGCTCATAAAAACAGTGTTGGTTCTAGTAAATATGTATAAAGTTATTACTTAGCTCAGAAAAATATAGCAAGTAGTATATCCTTGTTTAGTATGAAGGAAGTTTGCTAGAGATAAGCTCTACCAGTCATAAGACAGCCATGTATGAAGACAGATCCGGTTCTAGTGAAGCAACAGCAAAGGAAGCAAGTTCTCTGTAAGTCAGTGGTGCTGTGTAGATGTTGGCGACACAGAGCTGATCATTAAGGAGAAGTTGGTGAGAGGAATTATGAACAGGCTCTGACAAACAAACCAGAGCAGGAAACATCTCTTAGAAGGTAGCTGACAGGTGCTAAAAAGGATTTATACTTCAGTTCCACAGCGGCGGGTCTAGAAATGTTTTAATGGGGGTCAGGCAGGGCACCGGCCATGAACAGGGTGGGACAAATGAGACTTTTTTTTCCTAAGCTTTGGGCTTGATGTAATATTGAACATCAAGTGATTATTACAACTCAAGTGATCATATAATTGAAAGAAAAGCAGAGAAATGACATAAATTCATTTCTAATCTGTAAAGATTTATTCATGAGGCAGGCCTACGTTTTAGTTATTAAGATGTTTTATAACATAAACCATTGTGTTGCACTGGAAATATTACAACCATTCCCATTGTTACACTGGTTTAACCCAACCATTTGTATCCATTAATGCTGGGTAAACTGGACAGCTACTAAAGCAACAGTCTGTTGAAAGCACCAAACTAGAGAAAGTTGAGGTAATTACTTTTGGTCCTAAAACCCTGACTAATGCTTCTCTGGTGGTATTCCTGGGGCTCCCAGTACTGTTATGAGGATCTGTGGGGAAATTTTAGACTAGGACTTATCTTTTAATTCACTTAATCTGGACAATATTTCTGAGATTTGAAGTACCCTTTTCTGAAGAGATTCATAATAACCTAAAAATCTCATCCAGGACTGATCGCTGTAATGCAGTGTTAGCTGAACGTGTTTACCATTTGTTTCACCTGTTTTAATTCTGGTGATTTTGTTTTTATTTATATATGTATTTCTGCTTCTAGTACTATGAATAATACCGTACATAGATTTACAGATTTTATGAATTTTCTGCCGGTTCTGCCGGAGGTTTCCTTCCTGTTAAAAGGAAGTTTTTTCCTTCCCACTGTTGCCAGTGTGCTTGCTCAGGGTGGGGGATTGAGTTGGACTCAACTCAATCTGTTGGTTTCCTTATATAGTCTATTATGAATTGGCTTTCATTATGTTTTCTTCTCTGTCTGTAAAGCGTCTTGAGATGGCATTGCCGTGATTTGACGCTATATAAATAAAGTTGAATTGAATTGAATGTATATGTCTGTTCATTTTTGGGGGTAAAAATTGTGAATCATTTCTGTCAGAAAAGTGCTGTATAAATACAGTTGATTTGATTGTAGTGAAGAGTGCATCCAGATCAGTACTGGTTTTGCCGTGTGCAGGTCAAGCTGGTGTCGAACAGCAGAGAGTTCAGCGACATCCAGCTGAGAGTGAATGAGAGGAGAGCTTTAAACACTTTGAACAGGGACAAGAACAGGACCACCATCAGGTCTAACACATTCCCAACATCAGCTTCTTCATCCTCATAACATCTGGCTTTAACTGCAGACAAAATGCCTCAGAAAAACACAAGGTAATTTAGATTTATATCCATTTTTACAGATTTCCCCTTGAGGGAAAGATCAAAACCAGTCAGATGAAAATAAACTGGTAAGTTTGTTCTGTAGATCATCATACTTTTGCTGTAGACGGCTCACTGCACATGTATGATGGAGAGAAAAATCCACCTAGAAATATTGTGTTGGTTTGGAATACACGATTTGTAAACCATTCAAACCATTTTGTGTCACTTGCAAATATATGTTCAAATGCACGTACAAATAAAATATGCATACAAAATAAATTTACATAATAATGAATGCACAAACATTCATGTTTTACAAAATTTTTTTTTACCTTTACCTCACAAAGGGTCTGGGAGCCTCAGACTTCCTGGCTATGTGGTGCATTTAAGTGATTTCGATTATCTGGAATTTCTTCTCAGATAGATAGATAGATAGTAGGGGTGGGAAATCGGATAGAAAAAAATTTAAAATATCGGGATTTTTCACAATTTAAAAATAGATTTTTTTTTTAATTAAATTTTTTTAAATAAATAAAAAATAATCCATCATAAAATTTTTGTCTTTTTTATTGTTTTTATTGATCTTTTCACTTGTTTTTTTCGGCGTTATAGCAGCAGAATGATGGTCTGGCTACTGTCTTGTTTTTTCTTGATTAAAATTAAGAAAAACAACGAGCAAAAAAAAAAGTTTTGTTTTTTTGTTGTTGTTTTTAATTTAACAAAATCAGCAATATCGAAAAATTATGAGAATCGTAATTTAAATGGAATCGGCACCCAAAAAATTGGAATTGAATCAAGTCGGGACAAATACATAACGTTGCAGCCCTAATAGATAGATAGATAGATAGATAGATAGATAGATAGATAGATAGATAGATAGATAGATAGATAGATAGATAGATAGATAGATAGATAGATAGATAGATAAAACTCTTCAAGAAGTATAAATGCCCTTCTTTGGCTCTGGTCAAACGGTTTTTACTTACTGAATGTGCAGTGTTGTAACTTGTGTAATTTGTGTACATTTATTTTGTGTTTGCATTTTCTGGATATTTTTTTCTTTTGCATTTGAACAAAAATCTGCAAGTACCTAAAATTACACACAAAATGGTTGACACAGTTAATAAATAATGTATTGCACACAATGACTTGCATGTGAACCATATTTATTATCCTGCAGCTTGATTCAGGCTCAGTTGGGCTCCATCTCACTTCAAGACTTTGGACTAATCCAGGACACAGCAAAGATCTTCAGGATCGGGATGCGGATAAGTAAATGTACGTGTGTCAGAAAAGGTTGAGATAAATTAATCTCTTATTTAATTTAAAACGTAAACTGAACTGTGATCCCAACAGGTTTGTCGGAGTTTCTGAGTCAGCGATCCAAAGCGGTTTTTTCTGCTCTGCTCAACTCCCTGATCCTGGCGAAGTGCTTTAAAGCCAAACTCTGGGAAGAATCGCCCTACGTCTCCAAACAGCTGGACAAGATAGGTGGATAATATTATTTAGTTGGTTGCTGTATTGGTGTTGCATGATGTTGCGGAGCCTCCGTGACGTCACTCGTAGGTTTCTGAAGAGCTGAAGTAAAGCTCATTGGGCAGAGCCTACCGTCGCCATTTTGGCGCTGGCAGCGCCGCGCATGTCGCAGAAAATACAAAAATGGGAGGGAAAAAAGAGGTGGATCTGAGAGGGCGGGGCTGTTAGCTTAAGGGTGGATGATTGACATCTATCTAACTCTGACCTGCCTGTAGCTAAGAGCTAAAGCTAACCCTGAGATAACGGAAGTTAACGGGAGCTAACAAGCTAATGGAGGTAGGCTGGCTACAGTTAAGTCATGCTGTTAACCGACTAAAAACCATGTTTTTTCTACACTTGTCCTTCTTGATGCTGCATATTGGATACCTGTCAATCCAAAGGACACGCCCCCCCCAATTATGCTAAATATTGAGATTAAATTACTTTTAAATGGATGAGTTATAAATCAAATTCACTCCAACCACAGTTGTCATGAAGGTAAACCTGACCTATTAAACCTAAATTGGATTGTTGAACCAAGAGTTTTTTCTTACTTGAAGCGGGAGATTGGGTACCTGTCAATCTAAAGGACACGCCCCTAAATATGCAGAATTTCGAGATTAAATTACTTTCAAACAAAGGAGTTACAAAAAAATTCACTCCCCCCCACAGTTGTCATGAAGGTAAACCTGACCTATTAAACCAAAGAGGGATTTTTGAACCAGGCTGTAAACATGTTTATTTCTACTGTAAACATGTTTATTTCTGCTGTAAACATGTTAATTTCTGCTGTAAACATGTTAATTTCTGCTGGAAACATGTTTATTTCTACTGTAAGCATGTTTATTTCTACTGTAAGCATGTTTATTTCTGTTGTAAACATGTTTATTTCTACTGCAAACATGTTTATTTCTGCTGTAAATATGTTTATTCCTACTGTAAACATGTTTATTTCTACTGTTAACATGTTTATTCCTGCTGTAAACATGTTTATTCCTGCTGTAAACATGTTTATTTCTGCTGTGAAGTTGGTCTTTTTAACATGGGAGTCTATGGGGATTTGCTCTGTTTTGGAGCCCCTAGTGGATGAGAGAGGAACTGCAGTTTTTGACATTTCCGCATAGGCTTCGCCTGAGGTTGCTGCTTGAAATCAGACAGTAAACCAGTGAATTTCATCCATTAGATAGAAATACTTGTGTGATTATTGTCAAAGCAACCCTGTGTTTTTAGGTCAGACTTTATCAACTGCGATGGTGAACGCTGGACTCACTACCTTCAGTAAAATAGAGGAAACGAACGCCAGGGAGCTGGAGCTGGTCAGTCTAATGGTCTTTATAAAATGTAATGATTTGCATTAAAGAATTTAACATGTTTATGTCAGTGGTATTTGCACTGTTTTAGTCTTTCTGAAGGATGTTTAACCACTTGACACATCTGCTCCTGCTTGTTTTTAATACCTGCCGTGTGTCAGTTACGGTAGAAACCTCATAGTTAATTCTACTGAATAGACATCAGTTAATGGTAATTAAATCACTTTCCTGGAAGTTTTGTGTTTATGTTCAGCCTTACCTGCAGGAACAGACGACCAAGTGCTAATTAAGTCCAGCTATAAGAGTCAGATGTAACCCTAAAAAACTCTTTTATCAGATTCTGAACAGATACCCGCCGTTTGGAAACCAAATCAGGGACTCTGTGGTTCATCTCCCAAAGTATGAAGTCACTGTAGAGCAGGTGAATATCATAGCAAACATTCAGATTTATTTAGTTGATTGGCTCTTTTTGTGTGTAACATGTTTTTTCATATTTTTTTCCTAAGACACTATTTACTGTTACATTTTATTATATTCCTGTTTTCATATTTTAGATTTTTTTCTGTCATGAAATGAAGAAATTTGAAGTATGGAAAAAGAAAAATATAGAAACAATAAGTTAATTGAAACGTAAAATAACTTTTTTTTTTTTTAATTGAAGACAGGTGAAACATTTTGCTGTACATGTTAAATATCTGAAGGGTCTCAGTTCTCCTAATTTTATTATCAAATTTAAAACTGTGGTTTGGTTTTTGTTGGAAAACTAGATTACAAGTCCACATGAGGAAATATGACAATTTTAGGGTGTAAAGGCCTTCGCACACCAGGGCAGATGCGAATAAATGACATGAAATTGCATGAAATTTGGAGGTGAATTTTGAGGGGGCTGCATGGTGGGGTAGCGGTTAGCACTGTGGCAATCACAACAGGAGGGTACCATCCTCCATCCTTCTATGTGGAGTTTACATGCATGCGTGGGTTCTCTCCAGTGTCCAAAAACACGCATGTTAAGTTGATTAGTTACTCTAAATTGTCCCTAGGAATGCGTGTCTCTCTGTGTTGGTCCTGTGATGGACTGGCCACCTGTCCAGGGTGTACCTGCCTCTCGCCCTGTGATTGCTGGGCTAGACTCCAGCTTCCCGCGACCCTTAATCGGACTAAGCGGTTTGGAAAATGAATGATGTGAATTATTGACGTTTCTCCATCTATACGATGAGGAATAGTGAATAAATGATGACAACTGTGAGACATCTTGCTGGCTGGATTCCACATTATGCCATGACAAGCGTGAAAACAGAAAGAAGCGCGGTGTTCATCCTGTTCTAGAGAAGAGAACTTTGGGAGTTTCATTGTTTAATCTGGGATCTGAACCCTGATCACGACTGCTTCAGCATGTCTGTGGGACAGTTGTAGGGATGCACCGATACCAGTATCAGTATCGGCTCAGTACCAAGCGTGTGTACTCACACTTTGTATTAATAAAAGTGTACCGATACCACACTAGTCCAGCCAGTGCAGATGTGTGTGATGACATGCTTCGGACGTGTTTTAAAAGAAACAAATGCCTTGAATGTTAAAATGTGACATTTTTTGTTACACTAAAAGCTAAATCTTTGTTTCAAAACCACACATTTATTGTTGTACTTATGTAAAATGAGCCAAATCAGAATAAAACTTGTTGAAATGGTTAGATCTGTAATGTTATTATATTTGTATTGGTGAGGTAACTTCAGAAAGGATGGGTCATTTATTACAACCTGATGAAATCTGACACAGTTATAACAGCAATAATAACCATAGTAACAATAATGTTCACATAAACAGATCTGGTATCGGCTGATATTTACATTTCAGATATCGGTATCGGATCAAAACTCCCAAAAAGTGGATCGCTGCATCCCTAGACAGTTGGAGGACCTGCTGTAGCAGCTAGCTGCTTGCTTTAAGAAGCAGAGAAGAAGTAATAAAGACACTCGGCCATGATGATACAAAGTTTAAATGAAACAGCAGCAAAAGTGACGCCTTGCAACCGCTGATCTATCAGTCGGCACGCCTCCTCTGATTGGTCGATTATATATTTCTAAGTAATTCAACCTGTTTGAATAAATAAAACTCACAAAAACGCTCATTTCAGGGATCTGGAAATTAAAAATATAATCTTTTCATCAGTTAAAAGTTGTTTTAAATGTACAAATGTGTACTTTTCCATATGTGTGTAGTAACCTGACCACCTGAACTGACTCGTATCATAATACAGACTGAAGTCAGATTAGTAAAGTCATGAAGACAGAAAAGATAAAAGAGTTTTCTCACAAAAAGCTGGACGGAATTTTGTTACTGATGTGAATGTTCACGTTGACTTTACACTGATCTGATAAAAAATACTGCTGTGTGAAGTAATTGGACGAGATATCACAAGTAGGTGTGTGAAGGCCTCGACTCCGTCACCTGTGTAAACCAGTTTAAGATTTCTGCTCCTGAACAGACTTCTGCCACATCTGTAGTTACTGAAGCTCATGTTGCATGTTGTATGTTGCATGTTGTAGCTTCCGCGGTACAGCAGCGCCACCGCGGACATCGTGGTGAAGGTAAACATGAAAAACCAGACACAGCTGCTGTCCAGGAGAACAGCTTCAGACCACCACTACGTCTCCCTGATCATCGGCGACTCGGACAACAACGTCGTCTTCCTGCAGAGAATCATGTGAGCGACTGGACTTTCTGAAGTCACAGCAGAGACTTGATTCAGTTTGGGAAGGAGGCGTGTTGTTCCGGTTTGTTTGCAGGGATTCGTTGCTGCTGAAGTGTAGCTGCTGGTCGAAGAAGATCGATGTGGCAAGGGCATCAAGCGGAGAGAAGATCAGCATCCATCTCATCAGCTCAGAATTTGGTAAATCACAGCAACACGTTTGAACTGCAGCATTAAAAATAAGACAGTTGTTAAAGGTGGAATGTGTAAGATTTTCAATATATTCTAAATAAATTAACTAAAAAAATAACTACAATCATATTTAGATAGTTTTTTAAATATGTAGGTACCAGTCTGTCCATATTTGATGTGTTATTAAATTACAAGTTTAACTAATGACAAAGACCCTTCTTCAATGTTTGCCTACCAGTAAAAAAAAGTGCTTTTTGTCATTTGTCATTAATTAAACTTGTAATTTAATAACGTATCAAATATGGACAGACTGGAACCTACATGTTCCAAAAACTATCTAATTATGATTGTAGTTATTTTATTATTTAATTTATTTTGAAAATATTGAAAATCTTACATACTCCACCTTTAAACTGTATGTTTGTGGCTTTTTGCTCCTCTGTAGTGGGTCTGGACATCCAGCAGAGCTTCACGGTGTACTACTCTGCAGCCAGGAGGTTTGAGACTGAATATCCATACAACATAACAGACTTTGCCTTCGCACAGAGGCCGCATCACTCTGTCCCGACCTCGCAGTCCACAAATCAGGCTGCAGCTCAGATGCTCACCAAAAACCAAGGCAACACACTGTAGATTGCTACCACTGATTTGTTGTTACTGCTGTTTATACTGAGGCTTGACTCTCCGTGTCTGCAATCAGATTCAGGCAGCAGAAGGCAGTGCAACCACTTCTGCAAGAATAAGAATGAGTGTGCTCATGACTGCTGTGAGTATTCATCTCTCACTGCGCATCTCTTCCTGAATTAACGTGTCACGCTCTGCAGTATTGCTTGTTGGTCTTTTTCTATGTTACATGGACAGGATGTGTCTCCTCTCCAGGTAAAGTAGGTGTAACTGTGGGACGGAGGAAAACGGCGAACCAAGAATCCAGTTTCTCGTCCTACTTGGATGACCTGAGAAGCAGGTCTGATACGCTTGTACAGACTCCTGTCAAACGACTCAAGGTGAGCAGAGGCTCTTTTTAGCTTCCATCTAACTTTCATGATAATCTAAACATCACATGCATTAATTTATTGACCATATTAATATATATATATATATATATATATATATATATATATATATATATATATATATATATATATATATATATATGAACTACTAGGGGTGAGAAAATCTAATCAAAAATCAAAAATCTGAATTTTTTTGCTTCACAATTTTAAAATCGATTTTTTTTTTTGTTAAAAAGTCGATTATTTTTTTCAAATAAATAAATATAATCCGTTATAAAATTTTTGTAATTTTTATTGTTTTCATTGATCTTTTTACTTATCTTCTTGGGC
Organism: Telmatherina bonti; assembly: GCF_933228915.1. NCBI lineage: Eukaryota > Metazoa > Chordata > Actinopteri > Atheriniformes > Telmatherinidae > Telmatherina > Telmatherina bonti. The sequence continues at coordinate 35,933,855 of NC_136625.1, forward strand.
GTTATAGCAGCATAATGATGGTCTGGCTTATTGTGTTGTTTTTTTCCTTATTGAAATAAAAAAAAAAAAAGACGTTAAAAAAAGAACGTTTGATACATATATTTTTTTGTTTTTTATCTACAAATATTAACAATATCAAAAAATTGTGAGAATTGCAATTTAAATTGAATCGGCACCCAAAGAATCAGAATATATATAACAGGGATGTTAAATATTAACTCTTCATTTCCGATACAGATATCAATCAATACCGATGTTTTTGGAAGGAATGTGCCAAACAAGCAAAAATATGTAGAAAAATATACATGATATTTCTTATGTTTTGTCATTTTGAGGTAGAGGAGACATTGCTAAAGAGTTTACTATATATAATATGTGAATATTGTGTAAAAGTTATGTCAATAAAAAGATCATTTCTGATATTGCATTTTAATGTTGGTATGCCGATAATATCTGGCATGTATAATTAATCTAATCAAATCACGCATCACACACACAGACGCTGATGAGTCAATGAAAACTGCATGGAATGGCAAATATAACAACCAGAACCTCCATTTTTACGCAATTCAGACTTGTTTGTTTGTTGTTTCCTCAGATGAAAATGAACAAAGAGTCTCTACCTGTCAGCATGCAGGAGTTTGTTTACAAGCCCAAAGCTGTACTTCCCTCTGTTTCCTGGTATTTACATGTTTTTATTTATATATCTGCTTTTTAAAGGACTGATTCTAAAGTGTAAAGAATTGAATCGTCTGATAAGCAGCTGCCATGTTTCATGTTTCATTCATGCTCTGCATCGTTGGGTGTGAAGGTGTGGGCTGAATCGGTTCAGAACTGCGCAGATCGACCTGACCACCGATGACTCCACTCAGCTGTCAGACGCAGCGTGTCTTTATGATCCTGAACGAGGTAAACAGGCGGTACAGAATCTAAATGTTTCTGTACAGGTTTAACATTCACCTGACTCTCTGATGTGTTTATAGATCCTGATGTGGAGGATGAACAGGAGATGATGGCAGAGCCTACTCACTTCCCTGCTGATACACATGTTCATCCACAAAGTACTCAGTCAAACTTCAATATATGTGAATATAGGGGCCAAATAATAAATTTATATATATATATATATATATATATATATATATATATATATATATATATATATATATATATATATATATATATATATATATATGTATATATATATATATATATATATATATGTATAATTTATATTTTATTCTATAAATTTGGTCAATTATATATTTTTAGATACATTTAATGACTTCATATGAATCAAATATTTTTTATCTTTCATTATACACACATTTTCTGTTACCTATGTCGTGTTTAACTTATTCTATTTATTTTTAAGTTGACATTTATATTTAACACATTTGCACGTATCAGTATTTACTCATTTACTTCATTACCAGTTGGACATCTGGTTGTTCTACAGGATTTTTGCATGACACTAGTGACAGTTCACAAGGAGAGAGTAAATACACAAACTTGTAGAGGGGAGGGGGACTTGCAGGAAAACCTGAAATTCTTGGGATTCTTGCAGTGTTAAAGTTCAAAATGAACCTGAAAATAAACTTCCAAAATTACAAAACATTTCATTTCAGAGATCTGGAATATATAAATATTGTCTTTGCAAGAGTTTAAAGTTGTTTTAAATGAACATATGTGTACTTTTCCACATGTGTGTAGTAACCTTACCACCTGAACTGACTCGTATCATAATACAGACTGAAGCCAGATTTGTTAAGTCAGGAAAACAGAAAAGATAAAAGAGTTTTCTCTGGTGCCCCCATCAGATTGCCCCCCCCCCTCCACACACACACACACACACACACACACACACACTGACAAATGCTTAAAACTTTAGCTTTAGAGAAAATTAAAAACCACCAACATATTTCCAGCTGTTCCCACATGGATGCTGTTTTTAATCCTGATCCGGTAAAAGTGCAAAGCGCTTTCATTTGTTAAATTCTTCTGTTCACAGCTCCGGCGGTGTGGATGATCCCGGACCAAAGCTGTAAACAGCACCTGAACAGCTCTGCTTACCCTGGAGGCTCCACCACCCCGTCAGAGCCGGGAGCTCTCTGCAGACCTGCTTCATCTCTCCAAATACCAGCTGTCAGCTTTGATCTTGGAAATGAATGGGATGACTGGGGTGACTTTGATGAGGAGAACTTGCTGCACGCCAGTGAGACATCATTAAACATGTGTACAACTCCACCTCAGATCCAGCAGAGTGCTGAACAAAGCATGCCAGGTGAAGTGAACTTCCACTTTAATTTCTTTCATCTCATTAAAACCTCATTCCAGCTGCAGTGTTTGTGAGCATCTCTCTGTCACGAGTTTTTATTTTTTATTGTGCATTTTATCTTCTCAGGCTTTTAATTAGCTTAGACTAGCTCACATCTTCTTCTGTGCAGGGCACGCTGCTGCATCTGCACAAGTATTCATCAGTTCACAAGCAAAACCCCAGACAGCCACCATGGTGACACCACAGAAGTAAGGCCACATAGTGATCAGATCTGTATTTGACCTTTTAACAGCAGGTATGTAAAATAAGAGATAAATAACATCCGTCTTATTTTTATGTTTCAGTTTGATTGCAGCAGTCGGAAGTCCTGAAATCACAACTGGACCATCTCCAGTCACACAACAGCACAGACTCACACTCGACTGGAATGAAAAGGTGTGTGTGTCAACGTTCTTTTAAATATATGATCATAGATAAGTGTCTGACTTGCAGGTTAACCCTTTCATGCCTGATCTTGCATATATGGTACAAACCACTTCTCACATTGTCATTTATCTACTTTTACATTTATCTACTTTGTTTATTTGATATTTTTCTTCTTCTTCTAGCTAATTTTGTCCTTAATTTTTACTGAATTTGTTTAGTTGTTATATAATTGTGGATATATGTAGTTCAGTTCTTAATCAAATGTATTTTGTACAAAGTTCAGACTAGAACTGTATGTTGTTCGTTGTTTAGTGATTGTTCTTAGTCAAACGATGCGGCTACATCTCTTCTTCCTTGTGCAGACGACAGGCATATTCAGAGAGGAGATTCTGGCTAAATCAGCAGAAAATCTCCCAAAACCAACGAGCGGAGCACAGGATACCAGAAGGTTGGATTTCTTCCTCATGAGCCTCCCAGGCGATGCCAGCTCATCTCTCAATAAGAGGTAAGAATGAAGAACGTGTGATGCAGTTCTTTTGCTCAGTTCTAGATTTTTCTCAGTATATAATGTAAATATTCTTACAAACTCTGTGGTTTTTTTCAGTATGATTAATGAAAACTGTTTCTGTCTCTCTTTTCCTCCCTTTTGTGAAAATACTCAGCAGCAAAGAGGAGGAAGCTTTTATCGGCATATTTAATGGTATATTTTAGAACCATCCTTGGTCTTCCCCTGGGATTAAAGTCCATGATAATCCATATGTTTTTGTCTTTTTTTAATCAGTTTTAAATTGTAGCTCTTTAATAAATTTAGATTATAAAGCTGTAGAATAACTTAATAATTCCTGTTATTCATTTATGTAGTAAATTAAATAAGTTATGTTTGTAATTCTTGCTGTTAATTCATTTGTATTCATGCATCTGCTTATTTATTTATAAAGTGTGTGCTCATTGGTTGAATTCAGGAAGTATTGTTGTGATAATTGCCAAATATTTCGGGTCAGTAAGTCGATCTGTTGTTGGATAAACCTACACTTAAAACTAATTGGTAGCTGTGACCAAACTTTTCTTATTACTGTTTTAGTCATTTTTACTGTATATTTCACTATATTTGTCGCAGTTCGAATAAAGTCACGAATAAATATGGATGTTTGCATCTGTTCTGCTCTAAGTGATTTATTTTATTGATTCATTCAACAATATAAGCGATACCAGAAACTCTGGTCTTCTTCCTCACCTTCTTTCAGAGCATCAGACTATAGACATCGTATACATAGACGTCTCATTGCGCTGCCATCTTGGATGGGTCTCCCTGTGCCTCAAACACATGTATTTGTAAGGTGTAGGCCCAACCACAACAATAACTTCACTAATTTTTCCCTGATTTTTGTCACAGTTTGGTTAGTTACAAAGAGCAGAGATATTGTTATGATATGTATCACTGTAAAACATTAAAAAACGGCGTGCTTTTAGGCTAAAATGTTTTTATAATGCCATTTAACTAAGACATAAGGTAGCTATAATATAAACAAATGTATAAATTAATTTGATACTAACATGTTTGATTGTTTGTTGATGCATTTGGATTTATCTGTTTTTATCTGGTCAAATAAATTATTCTGCCTTGTTAAATGTAATTTCACATGATCTGCTTTCAATATTTCACTGGTTATTGCAACCATATGTTGAACAAAATACGGGAATAGTTGCTGCTTTCTCTTGACTAGTTGACTCTTTTATTTACATTTATTAATTTATCAACATAGAGATACAGTTGTACAAAGTCTGAAAAGAAAGTATTGTATCAAAACTTTGCAATTCAGAAGTTACCCAGAAAACACTTCAAGAGCGCAAACCTCCACCAAGGCCTTTTAAAAGTTCCTGGATCCAAACGGTGATCTGGATCATCACCAAAAGTAAGTCAGTTCTTCCTTTTCACGTTTCCAACAAGTCCTGAAAGTTTCATGAAAATCCATCCATAACTTAAGTTGTCTTGAACACAAACAGACAAACATAAAGCAGGTAAAAACATAACCTCCTTGGTGGAGGTAATTATGCCACCATGTAAAACTCGCTTTGTGAGGCATCAATATAATATTTTTCCATAAACACCTCATTGGAGCAAAATTTATCATTTGCATTTAGTAGATTATTCACTGCGTTTACATTATTTAACCAATTATGTAGAAAAGTGTTTTGTTTGTGTGTAATCTATACCCGTTGTTCCACAGAAAACAGTTTGTGGGGAAACTACGTTGACAAGACTCGAAAGTGGAGACCCATCCAATATGTCGGCGATGCTGCTTCGCCAGCGCTCAATGAGGCGTCTATGTATAGATATGTCTATGATCAGACGCATACGTCAGTCCCTCCTTCTGCTGTGATTGGTGGAAGTCGAAACCACGTGATTTTTGCTGAGACAACGCGAGACGTTCATTACGTCACTTTTAGCGCGTAGTTTGTTGTTGGCGGAACAGGAGTTTCAACCAAGTATTTTATTCGTCCGTAGTCTTAACAAAAGTTTCCGTATTTAGTTTTAGCCCTAGTATTTGTCCAATATGGCCAGTATATGAGACCTTAAAGTGGGAAACTTTTGTACTTTGGATGCAGCTGAAGCGGTAAGTTAACTTTTGTTTTGAACAACGCGTTACGGTTGCTACTTAGCATGCTATTAGCGTGTTTATGTCAACTGTGAAATAAGATAAAATAAAACTCACAAAACAACATATTAACAAGTAAACACAGTTTCATTCCACATCTAAAGTGGTATTATATTCTGTTTAGAAAACTTGACAAATGCTATTTAAAGAAATATTTATATAAAGCAGGTTTCAAACATTCGCTTCCCCTTATCATTTTGGTTTTTCTTCTTTTCCTTTTTAACTTTTAAGAGTTTTGTTTATTGTGTTTGTCTTCAGATGGAGTTGTCTCCCATCTCCACTGAGGAAATCAGCACAGAGGAGTGTATCATCAAGGCTGACAGGACTCAGAGGAAAAGCAAAGTGTCTAGTAAGTTGGATGCTGTGTGCCAACTCTATCAGAGAAAATGAGAAATAATTAATCTCAGATGACTTAGATTTTCATATATTTCATAGTCCTAGTGTATATTCATTTCTGATTATGGCTTTCTGAAAAGCTCATGATGAATCTAAGAACTTAAGCTTAGTTACACAGTGTCTGCTTATTCCCCTTTACAGACATAGCAATGTGTAGAGCAGTGTTTTTCAACCTTTTTTTTAGGCAAGGCGCACTTTTTTTTCACTAAAAAATTCACAAGGCTCACCACAAACCAAAATGCTTTTATTTATTTATTTTTTTAAAAGTCCACATTAATAATATAAAGTCCATCTTGTCATAGAAATCAGATAAACACAAGAAGAAGGGATTTTATTATCTTTCACTGGGGTATATGTTTGAATGAACACAGAGCTGCTTAGACCAATTAGGGGAAATTGGATAATTTCTCAGGGAACACCTGATAATCTCTCACGGCACAGTGGTTGAAAAACACTCTTGTAGAGGGCCTGACATGTCTGCAGTCAGACATCTGGGATCTGATTAGTTAGAATACTCTCTTCCTTGAAGAGGGTTGAAGATAACAACAGACATTTCTTGTTTAGAATAACATAGATTCAGGGCAGACAATTGACACCCTTATGCAAGAGTAGAAGGCTGGTTGAACCGCCCTGTCAGACCTCTGGACTGTCTCTCCAAATTGCAATTTGTATTATTCTGTTCGTTCTTATTTTCTGTTCAATAAACTTTATAATCTTTTTTCACTTCAGGACCAGACTCTAGACTTTTTTCCACAACACACCTCCTCATAATTATATTCCACTGAACGATTAAATGCTCCAGTGTTTGCTAAATGCTTTTGTTTTTTGTTTTTGTACTAGATTCTGTCTTAATATTAAGATGTAGATGTTTGTATTTAAACTTCGGTTTCACTGTAAACTGCAGCACAAGCATGATTCTTAGCTGTATTTACAGAAGGAATGTTTTTATTTATTTGCTTTTAGGGGATGTGGAGTTGGACATTGAGCTCCTTTATAAAGCTGTTCCTCAGCTGGCCAAGGTTTTCCGCATCGTAGACAAAATAGGAGAAGGTAAATGACCAGCTTAACTTTCTTAACAGTTTTTTTGACTTGATCATGTTTGGTGCAGAGATGCCTCTGTTATGAGTGAATGTAGTTATCATGTATCCTCTGTTAAATAACTGGGAGAAACAAGGTGAGATCTTTATAATAAGTGTGATTCTGCATTAGGTACGTTCAGCTCTGTGTATTTGGGTGAGGCACGGATGCGGGATGGTAGGAAAGAGATGTTTGCACTGAAGCACCTCATCCCAACCAGCCATCCTACACGCATAGCTGCTGAGCTTCAATGTCTGACTGTTGCAGGGTGAGTCCAACACTTTATCATTTCTGTGCCCTAAAAACCAAAGTTAAGTGTGAAACTAAAATTTCATCATTTTTACTGCTGATAAAACCACGAAGTCCAAACTCAATACTAGTTGCAACATTTTGGCCACAATGTAGAATGGAAATAAAATATTATGCAATTATTTATAAATCTAATAAACTAATTTGCAATAGAACATAAACAACTTATATGTTGAAAGTGAGACATTTTACCATTTTAACAGAAAAACATCATTATGAATGAGAAAACAACAACAAAACAGACCATTTTCTATGTGAAGCCACGCTGTTGTGATGGATAGAGGATGTGGTTTAGCATTGTCTTGATGAAAGGCCGTTAGCCTTGTCCCATTTGCACAGAGATTCCTCCTGATTGTCTGAATCCTTGAAGCTATAACTCTGTAAGTAGAGGGATCTTTAAAGTTTTAAACAAAAATAAATATTCTTCTGAATCTTAAGACCCATTGATGAATCTCCATCCATGTTTGGATATGAGAGACGAGAGACTGCCTCTCTGAAATGCTCCTTTTTTTTTTTTTTACCAGTCATGTTACTGACTTGTTGCCATTTCACCAGTAATCCAGTTGTTTCTAATTTTGTACCAGTTTCTTGCCCTGGTTCCAACTTTTTACAGTTGTTTGTGCCATTAATTCAGACTGGGCTAGTGTTTTCTATGAAGTGGTAAAATGTCTCCGTTTATGTTCTTTGGGGAATAAAATGAAATGACATGAAAAATACTTTATTAATCCCCAAAGGGAAATTCTAAAACATGGGTTTATGAGTTTTAAAATTCATCGTATTCTGTTTTATTTGTATTTTATACATGGTTCCATTTTTTTGGAACCATGTATAAAATTAAACTTTATTTCTATGACTTTTCGTGCTTAAAAAAATACAAAGGGATTTACATAATAAAATAATTTACATCAAAATAGATAAAACACCTGTACAGATAATGGAAAATTTTATTTTTAACTCTTCGTTCCCTCACATTAAATGATATTTTTTCCTTAAAACACCTACCCGTTGTTACATCGGAATTAACTTGGGAGCTCTACTAAAGCTAGATGGAGTTTTTTTTTTTCTCTTTTTTTTTTTTCTGTAATTCTGTCTGGAGACAACAAACAACAGGACTTCAGCTGTTAAACATCCTTTGCCATCTGCTGTGTGCTGCAATGATTGCGGTTATATGAGCTCTCTATCATGGTTTGTACATATGTTACCATATTATCACAGATCTGTCAGGTAACAGAGTGGTCAGGACTTAGCAAACACAGCGGTGGAAATGACCTGTCTGTTATTTTTATAACCACTAGACTGCGTGGGTTTCCTCTCATTTGTCTGACATGATTCAGTCATACCTGCGAACCTCAACACACAGACAGCAGGTTTGGTAGGATATGCAGCGTTAAGCACGCTCATCTAAAGCTGTAAAAATGTTTTGGTGTTTTAGAAATGATCCTTGGATGTAATTCTGCAAAAAAGTTGCAGTTTCTTTCTGTAATTCTGCTGTATTGTTTTTCTTCTTACAGGGGCAGAGAAAATGTGATGGGGGTGACCTACTGCTTCAGGAAAGAGGACCATGTGGTGATTGTGATGCCTTACATGGAGCATCAGGCCATTGTGGTAAGTGCACTGGTTTCGCTCCAGGCCTTCAAAACCATTTTGGTGACGAATGACAGAGGTGGTCGTTTACTTTAGTGTTGTAGTTTTACTTAACCTCACTTTTACTTGAGTAAATAAGTGGTATAGAAAATGAATGAACGGCTCATATTAATTTAAAGTAATGCAACTCTAACATGAGTACATTTTTGTCCACTCTACCCACCCTTAAATGAGCTTCTCATTCAGATGTGCTTCTTGTTTCCACGCCTGCAAAAATGTCATTAATTTAATTCTAGGACATCATTGGGTCATTAAGCTTTGAAGAGGTGCGTTTGTACATCTACCACCTACTAAAGGCCCTAAAACACATCCACCAGTTTGGCATCATTCATCGAGACATCAAACCAAACAACTTCCTCTACAACAGAAACAGTAAAATGTAAGTATCCGCATCTTATTTCTGCAAACCTTTGGTTGTTTAGTTATCTAACTTTAATGAGAATTCACTCATGGAGTTTTGCAACAGAACTAGATCACATAAAGCTAGATGTGTTGCTTAGCAACAGTCCATCTGTGTCCTGACGCAGGTACACGCTGGTGGACTTCGGCCTGGCCCAGGGCACAGCAGACACCCAGATTGAGCTTCTGAAGGTGGTGAGACAGAGGCCGTCACAGAAAGGTGGAGGGTCCACAGGAAAACAAGAAGCTGCACAGCGAAGCGAAGCCGCACCCAAACTTCCCCCAAAAACCACCAAAGCACCCTCAACTTCACTACCTCTGCCTCAGCAGCCGTCGCTGCAACCTTCCTCCTCCTCTTCCTCCAACATCACCCCGTCCTCCTCAGCTTCTCAGAAAGCACCGGTCAAAAAAGAACGTTCAGTCACCATCACCGCTTCTGGCTTACGCACAAAACACACAAAGGTGTCTCCTCTGGCTTTTCTTTCCTTTTTCTTTTCCTCTTCTTGTGGTGGGGGAGGGGTCGGGGTTTGGATCCGGCTTCCTGCACTCATGTGTTGCTTTTGCTGGTTTACTTCAGGCTTTGACAGGACAGCGGAAAGTTCCACGTCCAGTGTTTGGAGAGAGAAATCTGAACAGCTATGCAGCATCTACCTCCACCACCAAGCCGGCTGCTGGCAAAACAGAAGTAAGGACATGTTCTAGAAGAAGAATGGGAAATTAGATTTTTTATTTTCTGTTAAAAGGCTTTTTATAGGAACCCTATGTCAGCTGCTTAGCCAGGTTATCGAAGTATGTTCTCCCCATCTACCCGTGATATGTTAAACTACTTTTATTCTTGGTGTGATGGATTCATCAAGGTGTTGGGAACGTTCCTCAGTGATTTACCTCCATGTTGACAAGAAGCAGCACACAGTAGCTGCACATAACCATGAGAATCTCCCGTTCCACCTCATCATGATGAGAATCTCCCGTTCCACCTCATCACCATGAGAATCTCCCGTTCCACCACATCATGATGAGAATCTCCCGTTCCACCTCATCATGATGAGAATCTCCCGTTCCACCTCATCACCATGAGAATCTCCCGTTCCACCACATAATGATGAGAATCTCCCGTTCCACCTCATCACCATGAGAATCTCCCGTTCCACCTCATCACCATGAGAATCTCCCGTTCCACCTCATCACCATGAGAATCTCCCGTTCCACCTCATTACCATGAGAATCTCCCGTTCCACCTCATCATGATGAGAATCTCCCGTTCCACCTCATCACCATGAGAATCTCCCGTTCCACCACATCACCATGAGAATCTCCCGTTCCACCACATCACCATGAGAATCTCCCGTTCCACCTCATGATGAGAATCTCCCGTTCCACCTCATCACCATGAGAATCTCCCGTTCCACCTCATCACCATGAGAATCTCCCGTTCCACCACATCATGAGAATCTCCCGTTCCACCTCATCATGATGAGAATCTCCCGTTCCACCTCATCATGATGAGAATCTCCCGTTCCACCTCATCACCATGAGAATCTCCCGTTCCACCTCATCACCATGAGAATCTCCCGTTCCACCTCATCATGATGAGAATCTCCCGTTCCACCTCATCATGATGAGAATCTCCCGTTCCACCTCATCACCATGAGAATCTTCCGTTCCACCTCATCACCATGAAAATCTTCCGTTCCACCTCATCACCATGAGAATCTCCCGTTCCACCTCATCACCATGAGAATCTCCCGTTCCACCTCATCAGCATGAGAATCTCCCGTTCCACCTCATCAGCATGAGAATCTCCCGTTCCACCTCATCACCATGAGAATCTCCCGTTCCACCTCATCACCATGAGAATCTCCCGTTCCACCTCATCACCATGAGAATCTCCCGTTCCACCTCATCACCATGAGAATCTCCCGTTCCACCTCATCATGATGAGAATCTCCCGTTCCACCTCATCACCATGAGAATCTCCCGTTCCACCTCATCACCATGAGAATCTCCCGTTCCACCTCATCACCATGAGAATCTCCCGTTCCACCTCATCACCATGAGAATCTCCCGTTCCACCTCATCACGATGAGAATCTCCCGTTCCACCTCATCATGATGAGAATCTCCCGTTCCACCTCATCACCATGAGAATCTCCCGTTCCACCTCATCACCATGAGAATCTCCCGTTCCACCTCATCAGCATGAGAATCTCCCGTTCCACCTCATCAGCATGAGAATCTCCCGTTCCACCTCATCAGCATGAGAATCTCCCGTTCCACCTCATCACCATGAGAATCTCCCGTTCCACCTCATCACCATGAGAATCTCCCGTTCCACCTCATCATGATGAGAATCTCCCGTTCCACCTCATCACCATGAGAATCTCCCGTTCCACCTCATCACCATGAGAATCTCCCGTTCCACCACATCATGATGAGAATCTCCCGTTCCACCACATCATGATGAGAATCTCCCGTTCCACCTCATCACCATGAGAATCTCCCGTTCCACCTCATCACCATGAGAATCTCCCGTTCCACCTCATCATGATGAGAATCTCCCGTTCCACCTAATCACCATGAGAATCTCCCGTTCCACCTCATCACCATGAGAATCTCCCGTTCCACCTCATCATGGTGAGAATCTCCCGTTCCACCTCATCATGGTGAGAATCTCCCGTTCCACCTCATCACCATGAGAATCTCCCGTTCCACCACATCACCATGAGAATCTCCCGTTCCACCTCATCATGATGAGAATCTCCCGTTCCACGTCATCACCATGAGAATCTCCCGTTCCACCACATCATGATGAGAATCTCCCGTTCCACCTCATCATGATGAGAATCTCCCGTTCCACCTCATCACCATGAGAATCTCCCGTTCCACCACATCATGATGAGAATCTCCCGTTCCACCACATCATGATGAGAATCTCCCGTTCCACCTCATCATGATGAGAATCTCCCGTTCCACCTCATCATGATGAGACTCTCCCGTTCCACCTCATCATGATGAGACTCTCCCGTTCCACCTCATCATGATGAGAATCTCCCGTTCCACCTCATCACCATGAGAATCTCCCGTTCCACCACATCATGAGAATCTCCCGTTCCACCTCATCATGATGAGAATCTCCCGTTCCACCTCATCATGATGAGAATCTCCCGTTCCACCTCATCACCATGAGAATCTCCCGTTCCACCACATCATGATGAGAATCTCCCGTTCCACCTCATCATGATGAGAATCTCCCGTTCCACCTCATCACCATGAGAATCTCCCGTTCCACCTCATCACCATGAGAATCTCCCGTTCCACCTCATCATGATGAGAATCTCCCGTTCCACCTCATCATGATGAGAATCTCCCGTTCCACCTCATCACCATGAGAATCTTCCGTTCCACCTCATCACCATGAGAATCTTCCGTTCCACCTCATCACCATGAGAATCTCCCGTTCCACCTCATCACGATGAGAATCTCCCGTTCCACCTCATCACCATGAGAATCTCCCGTTCCACCTCATCACCATGAGAATCTCCCGTTCCACCTCATCACCATGAGAATCTCCCGTTCCACCTCATCATGATGAGAATCTCCCGTTCCACCTCATCACCATGAGAATCTCCCGTTCCACCACATCACCATGAGAATCTCCCGTTCCACCACATCACCATGAGAATCTCCCGTTCCACGTCATCACCATGAGAATCTCCCGTTCCACCACATCATGATGAGAATCTCCCGTTCCACCTCATCATGATGAGAATCTCCCGTTCCACCTCATCACCATGAGAATCTCCCGTTCCACCACATCATGATGAGAATCTCCCGTTCCACCTCATCATGATGAGAATCTCCCGTTCCACCACATAATGATGAGAATCTCCCGTTCCACCTCATCACCATGAGAATCTCCCGTTCCACCTCATCACCATGAGAATCTCCCGTTCCACCTCATCACCATGAGAATCTCCCGTTCCACCACATCATGAGAATCTCCCGTTCCACCTCATCACCATGAAAATCTCCCGTTCCACCACATCATGATGAGAATCTCCCGGTCCACCTCATCATGATGAGAATCTCCCGTTCCACCTCATCACCATGAGAATCTCCCGTTCCACCTCATCACCATGAGAATCTCCCGTTCCACCTCATCATGATGAGAATCTCCCGTTCCACCTCATCATGATGAGAATCTCCCGTTCCACCTCATCACCATGAGAATCTTCCGTTCCACCTCATCACCATGAGAATCTTCCGTTCCACCTCATCACCATGAGAATCTCCCGTTCCACCTCATCACCATGAGAATCTCCCGTTCCACCTCATCACCATGAGAATCTCCCGTTCCACCTCATCAGCATGAGAATCTCCCGTTCCACCTCATCACCATGAGAATCTCCCGTTCCACCTCATCACCATGAGAATCTCCCGTTCCACCTCATCACCATGAGAATCTCCCGTTCCACCTCATCACCATGAGAATCTCCCGTTCCACCTCATTACCATGAGAATCTCCCGTTCCACCTCATCACCATGAGAATCTCCCGTTCCACCTCATCACCATGAGAATCTCCCGTTCCACCTCATCACCATGAGAATCTCCCGTTCCACCTCATCACCATGAGAATCTCCCGTTCCACCACATCATGATGAGAATCTCCCGTTCCACCTCATCACCATGAGAATCTCCCGTTCCACCTCATCACCATGAGAATCTCCCGTTCCACCTCATCACCATGAGAATCTCCCGTTCCACCTCATCATGATGAGAATCTCCCGTTCCACCACATAATGATGAGAATCTCCCGTTCCACCTCATCACCATGAGAATCTCCCGTTCCACCTCATCAGCATGAGAATCTCCCGTTCCACCTCATCACCATGAGAATCTCCCGTTCCACCACATCATGAGAATCTCCCGTTCCACCTCATCACCATGAAAATCTCCCGTTCCACCACATCATGATGAGAATCTCCCGTTCCACCTCATCATGATGAGAATCTCCCGTTCCACCTCATCACCATGAGAATCTCCCGTTCCACCTCATCACCATGAGAATCTCCCGTTCCACCTCATCATGATGAGAATCTCCCGTTCCACCTCATCATGATGAGAATCTCCCGTTCCACCTCATCACCATGAGAATCTTCCGTTCCACCTCATCACCATGAGAATCTTCCGTTCCACCTCATCACCATGAGAATCTCCCGTTCCACCTCATCACCATGAGAATCTCCCGTTCCACCTCATCAGCATGAGAATCTCCCGTTCCACCTCATCACCATGAAAATCTCCCGTTCCACCACATCATGATGAGAATCTCCCGTTCCACGTCATCATGATGAGAATCTCCCGTTCCACCTCATCACCATGAGAATCTCCCGTTCCACCTCATCACCATGAGAATCTCCCGTTCCACCTCATCATGATGAGAATCTCCCGTTCCACCTCATCATGATGAGAATCTTCCGTTCCACCTCATCACCATGAGAATCTTCCGTTCCACCTCATCACCATGAGAATCTCCCGTTCCACCTCATCACCATGAGAATCTCCCGTTCCACCTCATCACCATGAGAATCTCCCGTTCCACCTCATCAGCATGAGAATCTCCCGTTCCACCTCATCACCATGAGAATCTCCCGTTCCACCTCATCACCATGAGAATCTCCCGTTCCACCTCATCACCATGAGAATCTCCCGTTCCACCTCATCACCATGAGAATCTCCCGTTCCACCTCATCACCATGAGAATCTCCCGTTCCACCTCATCACCATGAGAATCTCCCGTTCCACCTCATCACCATGAGAATCTCCCGTTCCACCTCATCACCATGAGAATCTCCCGTTCCACCTCATCACCATGAGAATCTCCCGTTCCACCTCATCACCATGAGAATCTCCTGTTCCACCACATCATGATGAGAATCTCCCGTTCCACCTCATCACCATGAGAATCTCCCGTTCCACCTCATCACCATGAGAATCTCCCGTTCCACCTCATCACCATGAGAATCTCCCGTTCCACCTCATCACCATGAGAATCTCCCGTTCCACCTCATCAGGATGAGAATCTCCCGTTCCACCTCATCAGGATGAGAATCTCCCGTTCCACCTCATCACCATGAGAATCTCTCGTTCCACCTCATCACCATGAGAATCTCCCGTTCCACCTCATCACCATGAGAATCTCCCGTTCCACCTCATCACCATGAGAATCTCCCGTTCCACCACATCACCATGAGAATCTCCCGTTCCACCACATCACCATGAGAATCTCCCGTTCCACCTCGTCATGATGAGAATCTCCCGTTCCACGTCATCACCATGAGAATCTCCCGTTCCACCACATCATGATGAGAATCTCCCGTTCCACCTCATCATGATGAGAATCTCCCGTTCCACCTCATCACCATGAGAATCTCCCGTTCCACCTCATCATGATGAGAATCTCCCGTTCCACCTCATCATGATGAGAATCTCCCGTTCCACCACATCATGAGAATCTCCCGTTCCACCTCATCATGATGAGAATCTCCCGTTCCACCTCATCATGCTGAGAATCTCCCGTTCCACCTCATCACCATGAGAATCTCCCGTTCCACCACATCATGATGAGAATCTCCCGTTCCACCACATCATGAGAATCTCCCGTTCCACCACATCATGAGAATCTCCCGTTCCACCTCATCATGATGAGAATCTCCCGTTCCACCTCATCATGATGAGAATCTCCCGTTCCACCTCATCACCATGAGAATCTCCCGTTCCACCACATCATGATGAGAATCTCCCGTTCCACCTCATCACCATGAGAATCTCCCGTTCCACCTCATCACCATGAGAATCTCCCGTTCCACCTCATCATGATGAGAATCTCCCGTTCCACCTCATCACCATGAGAATCTTCCGTTCCACCTCATCACCATGAGAATCTTCCGTTCCACCTCATCACCATGAGAATCTCCCGTTCCACCTCATCATGATGAGACTCTCCCGTTCCACCTCATCATGATGAGACTCTCCCGTTCCACCTCATCATGATGAGAATCTCCCGTTCCACCTCATCACCATGAGAATCTCCCGTTCCACCACATCATGAGAATCTCCCGTTCCACCTCATCATGATGAGAATCTCCCGTTCCACCTCATCATGCTGAGAATCTCCCGTTCCACCTCATCACCATGAGAATCTCCCGTTCCACCACATCATGATGAGAATCTCCCGTTCCACCTCATCACCATGAGAATCTTCCGTTCCACCTCATCACCATGAGAATCTCCCGTTCCACCTCATCATGATGAGAATCTCCCGTTCCACCTCATCACCATGAGAATCTCCCGTTCCACCTCATCACCATGAGAATCTCCCGTTCCACCTCATCACCATGAGAATCTCCCGTTCCACCTCATCACCATGAGAATCTCCCGTTCCACCTCATCACCATGAGAATCTCCCGTTCCACCTCATCACCATGAGAATCTCCCGTTCCACCTCATCACCATGAGAATCTCCTGTTCCACCACATCATGATGAGAATCTCCCGTTCCACCTCATCACCATGAGAATCTCCCGTTCCACCTCATCACCATGAGAATCTCCCGTTCCACCTCATCACCATGAGAATCTCCCGTTCCACCTCATCACCATGAGAATCTCCCGTTCCACCTCATCACCATGAGAATCTCCCGTTCCACCTCATCACGATGAGAATCTCCCGTTCCACCTCATCACCATGAGAATCTCCCGTTCCACCTCATCACCATGAGAATCTCTCGTTCCACCTCATCACCATGAGAATCTCCCGTTCCACCTCATCACCATGAGAATCTCCCGTTCCACCTCATCACCATGAGAATCTCCCGTTCCACCACATCACCATGAGAATCTCCCGTTCCACCACATCACCATGAGAATCTCCCGTTCCACCTCGTCATGATGAGAATCTCCCGTTCCACGTCATCACCATGAGAATCTCCCGTTCCACCACATCATGATGAGAATCTCCCGTTCCACCTCATCATGATGAGAATCTCCCGTTCCACCTCATCACCATGAGAATCTCCCGTTCCACCTCATCATGATGAGAATCTCCCGTTCCACCTCATCATGATGAGAATCTCCCGTTCCACCTCATCATGATGAGACTCTCCCGTTCCACCTCATCATGATGAGACTCTCCCGTTCCACCTCATCATGATGAGAATCTCCCGTTCCACCTCATCACCATGAGAATCTCCCGTTCCACCACATCATGAGAATCTCCCGTTCCACCTCATCATGATGAGAATCTCCCGTTCCACCTCATCATGCTGAGAATCTCCCGTTCCACCTCATCACCATGAGAATCTCCCGTTCCACCACATCATGATGAGAATCTCCCGTTCCACCACATCATGAGAATCTCCCGTTCCACCACATCATGAGAATCTCCCGTTCCACCTCATCATGATGAGAATCTCCCGTTCCACCTCATCATGATGAGAATCTCCCGTTCCACCTCATCACCATGAGAATCTCCCGTTCCACCACATCATGATGAGAATCTCCCGTTCCACCTCATCACCATGAGAATCTCCCGTTCCACCTCATCACCATGAGAATCTCCCGTTCCACCTCATCATGATGAGAATCTCCCGTTCCACCTCATCACCATGAGAATCTTCCGTTCCACCTCATCACCATGAGAATCTTCCGTTCCACCTCATCACCATGAGAATCTCCCGTTCCACCTCATCATGATGAGAATCTCCCGTTCCACCTCATCACCATGAGAATCTCCCGTTCCACCTCATCACCATGAGAATCTCCCGTTCCACCTCATCACCATGAGAATCCCCCGTTCCACCTCATCATGATGAGAATCTCCCGTTCCACCTCATCATCATGAGAATCTCCCGTTCCACCTCATCACCATGAGAGTCTCCCGTTCCACCTTATCATCATGAAAATCTCCCGTTCCACCACATCATGATGAGAATCTCCCGTTCCACCTCATCACCATGAGAATCTCCCGTTCCACCTCATCACCATGAGAATCTCCCGTTCCACCTCATCACCATGAGAATCTCCCGTTCCACCTCATCACCATGAGAATCTCCCGTTCCACCTCATCATGATGAGAATCTCCCGTTCCACCTCATCACCATGAGAATCTCCCGTTCCACCTCATCACCATGAGAATCTCTCGTTCCACCTCATCACCATGAGAATCTCCCGTTCCACCTCATCACCATGAGAATCTCCCGTTCCACCTCATCACCATGAGAATCTCCCGTTCCACCACATCACCATGAGAATCTCCCGTTCCACCACATCACCATGAGAATCTCCCGTTCCACCTCATCATGATGAGAATCTCCCGTTCCACGTCATCACCATGAGAATCTCCCGTTCCACCACATCATGATGAGAATCTCCCGTTCCACCTCATCATGATGAGAATCTCCCGTTCCACCTCATCACCATGAGAATCTCCCGTTCCACCACATCATGATGAGAATCTCCCGTTCCACCTCATCATGATGAGAATCTCCCGTTCCACCTCATCATGATGAGACTCTCCCGTTCCACCTCATCATGATGAGACTCTCCCGTTCCACCTCATCATGATGAGAATCTCCCGTTCCACCTCATCACCATGAGAATCTCCCGTTCCACCACATCATGAGAATCTCCCGTTCCACCTCATCATGATGAGAATCTCCCGTTCCACCTCATCATGATGAGAATCTCCCGTTCCACCTCATCACCATGAGAATCTCCCGTTCCACCTCATCACCATGAGAATCTCCCGTTCCACCACATCATGATGAGAATCTCCCGTTCCACCACATCATGAGAATCTCCCGTTCCACCACATCATGAGAATCTCCCGTTCCACCTCATCATGATGAGGATCTCCCGTTCCACCTCATCATGATGAGAATCTCCCGTTCCACCTCATCACCATGAGAATCTCCCGTTCCACCACATCACGATGAGAATCTCCCGTTCCACCACATCATGAGAATCTCCCGTTCCACCTCATCATGATGAGAATCTCCCGTTCCACCTCATCATGATGAGAATCTCCCGTTCCACCTCATCACCATGAGAATCTCCCGTTCCACCACATCATGATGAGAATCTCCCGTTCCACCTCATCATGATGAGAATCTCCCGTTCCACCTCATCATGATGAGAATCTCCCGTTCCACCTCATCACCATGAGAATCTCCCGTTCCACCTCATCACCATGAGAATCTCCCGTTCCACCTCATCACCATGAGAATCTCCCGTTCCACCTCATCACCATGAGAATCTCCCGTTCCACCTCATCACCATGAGAATCTCCCGTTCCACCTCATCACCATGAGAATCTCCCGTTCCACCTCATCACCATGAGAATCTCCCGTTCCACCTCATCACCATGAGAATCTCCCGTTCCACCTCATCACCATGAGAATCTCCCGTTCCACCTCATCAGCATGAGAATCTCCCGTTCCACCTCATCAGCATGAGAATCTCCCGTTCCACCTCATCACCATGAGAATCTCCCGTTCCACCTCATCACCATGAGAATCTCCCGTTCCACCTCATCACCATGAGAATCTCCCGTTCCACCTCATCACCATGAGAATCTCCCGTTCCACCTCATCACCATGAGAATCTCCCGTTCCACCTCATCACCATGAGAATCTCCCGTTCCACCTCATCACCATGAGAATCTCCCGTTCCACCTCATCACCATGAGAATCTCCCGTTCCACCTCATCACCATGAGAATCTCCCGTTCCACCACATCATGATGAGAATCTCCCGTTCCACCTCATCACCATGAGAATCTCCCGTTCCACCTCATCACGATGAGAATCTCCCGTTCCACCTCATCACGATGAGAATCTCCCGTTCCACCTCATCACCATGAGAATCTCCCGTTCCACCTCATCACCATGAGAATCTCCCGTTCCACCTCATCACCATGAGAATCTCCCGTTCCACCTCATCATGATGAGAATCTCCCGTTCCACCTCATCACCATGAGAATCTCCCGTTCCACCACATCACCATGAGAATCTCCCGTTCCACCACATCACCATGAGAATCTCCCGTTCCACCTCATCACCATGAGAATCTCCCGTTCCACCTCATCACCATGAGAATCTCCCGTTCCACCACATCACCATGAGAATCTCCCGTTCCACCTCATCATGATGAGAATCTCCCGTTCCACCTCATCACCATGAGAATCTCCCGTTCCACCACATCATGATGAGAATCTCCCGTTCCACCTCATCATGATGAGAATCTCCCATTCCACCTCATCACCATGAGAATCTCCCGTTCCACCTCATCACCATGAGAATCTCCCGTTCCACCTCATCATGATGAGAATCTCCCGTTCCACCTCATCATGATGAGACTCTCCCGTTCCACCTCATCATGATGAGACTCTCCCGTTCCACCTCATCATGATGAGAATCTCCCGTTCCACCTCATCACCATGAGAATCTCCCGTTCCACCACATCATGAGAATCTCCCGTTCCACCTCATCACGATGAGAATCTCCCGTTCCACCTCATCACGATGAGAATCTCCCGTTCCACCTCATCACCATGAGAATCTCCCGTTCCACCTCATCACCATGAGAATCTCCCGTTCCACCACATCACCATGAGAATCTCCCGTTCCACCTCATCACCATGAGAATCTCCCGTTCCACCTCATCACCATGAGAATCTCCCGTTCCACCACATCACCATGAGAATCTCCCGTTCCACCACATCACCATGAGAATCTCCCGTTCCACCTCATCACCATGAGAATCTCCCGTTCCACCTCATCACGATGAGAATCTCCCGTTCCACCTCATCACCATGAGAATCTCCCGTTCCACCACATCACCATGAGAATCTCCCGTTCCACCACATCACCATGAGAATCTCCCGTTCCACCACATCACGAT
Organism: Telmatherina bonti; assembly: GCF_933228915.1. Classification (NCBI taxonomy): domain Eukaryota; kingdom Metazoa; phylum Chordata; class Actinopteri; order Atheriniformes; family Telmatherinidae; genus Telmatherina; species Telmatherina bonti. The sequence continues at coordinate 35,954,998 of NC_136625.1, forward strand.
GAGAATCTCCCGTTCCACCACATCACCATGAGAATCTCCCGTTCCACCTCATCACCATGAGAATCTCCCGTTCCACCTCATCACCATGAGAATCTCCCGTTCCACCTCATCACCATGAGAATCTCCCGTTCCACCACATCACCATGAGAATCTCCCGTTCCACCACATCACCATGAGAATCTCCCGTTCCACCACATCACCATGAGAATCTCCCGTTCCACCTCATCACCATGAGAATCTCCCGTTCCACCTCATCACGATGAGAATCTCCCGTTCCACCTCATCACGATGAGAATCTCCCGTTCCACCTCATCACGATGAGAATCTCCCGTTCCACCTCATCACCATGAGAATCTCCCGTTCCACCTCATCACCATGAGAATCTCCCGTTCCACCTCATCACCATGAGAATCTCCCGTTCCACCTCATCACCATGAGAATCTCCCGTTCCACCTCATCACCATGAGAATCTCCCGTTCCACCTCATCACCATGAGAATCTCCCGTTCCACCTCATCACCATGAGAATCTCCCGTTCCACCTCATCACCATGAGAATCTCCCGTTCCACCACATCATGATGAGAATCTCCCGTTCCACCTCATCACCATGAGAATCTCCCGTTCCACCTCATCACGATGAGAATCTCCCGTTCCACCTCATCACCATGAGAATCTCCCGTTCCACCTCATCACCATGAGAATCTCCCGTTCCACCTCATCACCATGAGAATCTCCCGTTCCACCTCATCACCATGAGAATCTCCCGTTCCACCTCATCATGATGAGAATCTCCCGTTCCACCTCATCACCATGAGAATCTCCCGTTCCACCACATCACCATGAGAATCTCCCGTTCCACCACATCACCATGAGAATCTCCCGTTCCACCTCATCACCATGAGAATCTCCCGTTCCACCTCATCACCATGAGAATCTCCCGTTCCACCACATCACCATGAGAATCTCCCGTTCCACCTCATCATGATGAGAATCTCCCGTTCCACCTCATCACCATGAGAATCTCCCGTTCCACCTCATCATGATGAGAATCTCCCGTTCCACCTCATCACCATGAGAATCTCCCGTTCCACCACATCATGAGAATCTCCCGTTCCACCTCATCATGATGAGAATCTCCCGTTCCACCTCATCATGATGAGAATCTCCCGTTCCACCTCATCACCATGAAAATATCCCGTTCCACCACATCATGATGAGAATCTCCCGTTCCACCTCATCATGATGAGAATCTCCCGTTCCACCTCATCACCATGAGAATCTCCCGTTCCACCTCATCACCATGAGAATCTCCCGTTCCACCTCATCATGATGAGAATCTCCCGTTCCACCTCATCATGATGAGAATCTCCCGTTCCACCTCATCACCATGAGAATCTCCCGTTCCACCTCATCACCATGAGAATCTCCCGTTCCACCTCATCACCATGAGAATCTCCCGTTCCACCTCATCACCATGAGAATCTTCCGTTCCACCTCATCACCATGAGAATCTCCCGTTCCACCTCATCACCATGAGAATCTCCCGTTCCACCTCATCAGCATGAGAATCTCCCGTTCCACCTCATCAGCATGAGAATCTCCCGTTCCACCTCATCACCATGAGAATCTCCCGTTCCACCTCATCACCATGAGAATCTCCCGTTCCACCTCATCACCATGAGAATCTCCCGTTCCACCTCATCACCATGAGAATCTCCCGTTCCACCTCATCACCATGAGAATCTCCCGTTCCACCTCATCACCATGAGAATCTCCCGTTCCACCTCATCACCATGAGAATCTCCCGTTCCACCTCATCACCATGAGAATCTCCCGTTCCACCTCATCACCATGAGAATCTCCCGTTCCACCTCATCACGATGAGAATCTCCCGTTCCACCTCATCACGATGAGAATCTCCCGTTCCACCTCATCACGATGAGAATCTCCCGTTCCACCTCATCACGATGAGAATCTCCCGTTCCACCTCATCACGATGAGAATCTCCCGTTCCACCTCATCACCATGAGAATCTCCCGTTCCACCTCATCACCATGAGAATCTCCCGTTCCACCTCATCATGATGAGAATCTCCCGTTCCACCTCATCACCATGAGAATCTCCCGTTCCACCACATCACCATGAGAATCTCCCGTTCCACCACATCACCATGAGAATCTCCCGTTCCACCTCATCACCATGAGAATCTCCCGTTCCACCTCATCACCATGAGAATCTCCCGTTCCACCTCATCACCATGAGAATCTCCCGTTCCACCACATCACCATGAGAATCTCCCGTTCCACCTCATCATGATGAGAATCTCCCGTTCCACCTCATCACCATGAGAATCTCCCGTTCCACCACATCATGATGAGAATCTCCCGTTCCACCTCATCATGATGAGAATCTCCCATTCCACCTCATCACCATGAGAATCTCCCGTTCCACCTCATCACCATGAGAATCTCCCGTTCCACCTCATCATGATGAGAATCTCCCGTTCCACCTCATCATGATGAGACTCTCCCGTTCCACCTCATCATGATGAGACTCTCCCGTTCCACCTCATCATGATGAGAATCTCCCGTTCCACCTCATCACCATGAGAATCTCCCGTTCCACCACATCATGAGAATCTCCCGTTCCACCACATCACCATGAGAATCTCCCGTTCCACCACATCACCATGAGAATCTCCCGTTCCACCTCATCACCATGAGAATCTCCCGTTCCACCTCATCACGATGAGAATCTCCCGTTCCACCTCATCACCATGAGAATCTCCCGTTCCACCACATCACCATGAGAATCTCCCGTTCCACCACATCACCATGAGAATCTCCCGTTCCACCACATCACCATGAGAATCTCCCGTTCCACCACATCACCATGAGAATCTCCCGTTCCACCTCATCACCATGAGAATCTCCCGTTCCACCTCATCACCATGAGAATCTCCCGTTCCACCTCATCACCATGAGAATCTCCCGTTCCACCTCATCACCATGAGAATCTCCCGTTCCACCTCATCATGATGAGAATCTCCCGTTCCACCTCATCACCATGAGAATCTCCCGTTCCACCACATCACCATGAGAATCTCCCGTTCCACCACATCACCATGAGAATCTCCCGTTCCACCTCATCACCATGAGAATCTCCCGTTCCACCTCATCACCATGAGAATCTCCCGTTCCACCACATCACCATGAGAATCTCCCGTTCCACCTCATCATGATGAGAATCTCCCGTTCCACCTCATCACCATGAGAATCTCCCGTTCCACCACATCATGATGAGAATCTCCCGTTCCACCTCATCATGATGAGAATCTCCCATTCCACCTCATCACCATGAGAATCTCCCGTTCCACCTCATCACCATGAGAATCTCCCGTTCCACCTCATCATGATGAGAATCTCCCGTTCCACCTCATCATGATGAGACTCTCCCGTTCCACCTCATCATGATGAGACTCTCCCGTTCCACCTCATCATGATGAGAATCTCCCGTTCCACCTCATCACCATGAGAATCTCCCGTTCCACCACATCATGAGAATCTCCCGTTCCACCTCATCACGATGAGAATCTCCCGTTCCACCTCATCACGATGAGAATCTCCCGTTCCACCTCATCACGATGAGAATCTCCCGTTCCACCTCATCACCATGAGAATCTCCCGTTCCACCTCATCACCATGAGAATCTCCCGTTCCACCTCATCACCATGAGAATCTCCCGTTCCACCTCATCACCATGAGAATCTCCCGTTCCACCACATCACCATGAGAATCTCCCGTTCCACCACATCACCATGAGAATCTCCCGTTCCACCTCATCACCATGAGAATCTCCCGTTCCACCTCATCACCATGAGAATCTCCCGTTCCACCTCATCACCATGAGAATCTCCCGTTCCACCACATCACCATGAGAATCTCCCGTTCCACCACATCACCATGAGAATCTCCCGTTCCACCACATCACCATGAGAATCTCCCGTTCCACCACATCACCATGAGAATCTCCCGTTCCACCTCATCACCATGAGAATCTCCCGTTCCACCTCATCACCATGAGAATCTCCCGTTCCACCTCATCACCATGAGAATCTCCCGTTCCACCACATCACCATGAGAATCTCCCGTTCCACCACATCACCATGAGAATCTCCCGTTCCACCACATCACCATGAGAATCTCCCGTTCCACCTCATCACCATGAGAATCTCCCGTTCCACCTCATCACGATGAGAATCTCCCGTTCCACCTCATCACGATGAGAATCTCCCGTTCCACCTCATCACCATGAGAATCTCCCGTTCCACCTCATCACCATGAGAATCTCCCGTTCCACCTCATCACCATGAGAATCTCCCGTTCCACCTCATCACCATGAGAATCTCCCGTTCCACCTCATCACCATGAGAATCTCCCGTTCCACCTCATCACCATGAGAATCTCCCGTTCCACCTCATCACCATGAGAATCTCCCGTTCCTCCGATGTAGTAGAATCAGGGTGATCCAGTATTTGTATTATTTATGTAAATCAGGTTTTAGTTCTTCAGAGAAGCTATTTGTTCAGTGTGTGTCGCTACGCTGGACTTCAGAGATATTCCACAGTTTTTATTGTTTCTTACAAGCTGGAGAAGCCGAGTAAAGCAGAGGATCCATCTAAACGAAGGCACTCTTCTGCCACCTGGGGCCCCCTACCTGTCAGGAGCCAGCGGGGCAGTCAGAAGCCTCAGAGGTCCGTACAGCAGGGCCTCACCTGTAACTGCTACCTTACTGACCGCGTCTGCAACATCTGCATGGCCAGGTAAAGACAAGCTCGCCACATTGCGACGCTGCTGTTTGCTCTTTCCGTTGGTAAAATTCCTTCACGTCTTTGTTTGAATGAAGAAAGCAGCAGGTCGCTTCCAGGGCTGGAACTCCAGGTTTTAGAGCCCCAGAGGTTCTCACAAAGTGTCCCACCCAAGGCACAGGTTGGCATCACCCCATCGGATTACACCACATTAACCTCCTCCTCTTTACGAGTTCTTAATGTTCCCTCCGTTTCTGTCGCTTCCTCCGGCGCTGCAGCCATCGACGTGTGGTCAGCTGGCGTCATCCTGCTCTCGCTTCTCAGTGGCCGTTACCCGTTTTTTAAAGCCAGCGATGATCTGATCGCCCTCGCTCAGATCATGACCATCCGAGGCTCCAGAGAGACCGTCCAGGCCGCCAAAACATTTGGTTTGTATGAATATTTTTTACTTTAAATGCAGACATGACAGGAAAGAGATTTTGTTGGTTTGGTCTCTTCCTCAACGCTTTCTGTCAGATTGGTGGAAAGAAAATGTCAAAAATCCACATCTTAGGTAAACATTAGTTACATTTCTTCAGAGTTTACCAAATATTTGCCTTTTCCCACAAAGCAACAGGGCAGGTGTCTGCAGCCGGCGTGTTTGGTGCAGTTTGAAAGCTCGATAGGACTCGAACAAACTCAACTTTTCCCTGTAAACTAGAAACTAAACACAATGGTAAAATGGAATTTTATAATAAGTATAAACTAATTGGCTGGTGTGTGTCCTTCATTCAGATATTTTTATTTTATTTTATTCTTTATTTCACCAGGAAAATCCCATTGAGGTTAAGAACCTCTTTCTTAAGGGAGTCCTGGCCAAGAGGCAGCAAGAGTTACAGGCAATTTACATGTTACATGTCCACTTAAACAGAACAATTAAAAGTGTTTACAACTAAAGCAGGACATCTCAACATCTCTCACTCTGGACTTAAAACCGTTCAAAGAAATAAGTTGGGACAATTTCCAGTCTCTCTGCAAAGAGTTGCACATAGACGGAGCGGAGATAAATGGTTCATTCATCCCCCCAATAGAATAAATGCAGATTGTCTGTCTCCGACAAACAATCTGCACACATTTACATTCAGATAAACCATGGCGATGAATAACATCAGTACGTCCAGAATTCCCCGTTACAGGTCAGGATATCCTGGATCCAGGTCTGCAGCTGCTTCTCTGTCGGGGTCGTTGTCCATGTAGACCAGTAGAAGCTCCAGTTTCCCAGTTGTTCCCAGTAACTTGTTCAAATGTTAAATTCAAATCAAACATTAAAAAAGGCTTCATTTTAGTTTTTGTATCAGATTTTTAAACAAATAAAAACAAGCTGATTTACTTTTTAAAATTAAGTTTTAAATGAACGAATGTGACGGACATCCTTTTGTTATTTCAATGTATTTGTTGTTTTGGTTTTTTACATTATTTCTTTATTTAGAAAGACACGTCTCCATCCGTTACATTGGTTACAGTTTCTGATGGCCAAAAAAACCCATAAAAACCACAAATGAAGATGGATTCAGCAAGTTTTAATGATTTAGTATTTTCCTCATTAACCTCTTCTCGTTTCGGGTGAGAATAAGAACAGAGCAGGGGGGGGGTAAATATACTTGTACTTAAAGTATAAGTATATTTATACTTTTATACTTATAAAAGTATAAATATTTCTATTTATACTTTAATATAGTTTTTCGTATATATTCATATTTCCTTCTCAGCCATTCCCGAGACCTGCGCTCCAACTTCGTATCTCTGACATGTGAATGTGAGCTGATATGACAATAAAGTTCCTTGAATGCAATCAAATGAAATCAGATCTGGTTGTTTTCACATCTCAAAAAATGGTTCTTTTTCCCCGACTCTAAAGGGAAAATATCTTCTCCATAAAGTCGGTCTCTTAAACGATATCAATCCGTTGGTCAGTGGTAGGAGGTTCCACCTTAAGCCATTACCTTGTGACAGGCGTCTGACTGGCTGCCAGTAGTACAGCCAGCACTTTGTCTTCCATACACCACGTTTGTTTGATATGTTTATAGAATCTCTCTCCAGTATGGTCATATCCCAGAATATGTAGAAATGATTTGCTCCGTTGGACCCACAAAGCCTCCAGCATCTCCACTGCCTTGGTGTTTTATCTGAATGGTTCTTTTTTCCACCGAAACTCGCCGGTTGTTTGATCCGGTGAAGAACCGTCGTCGCCGACACGTTCTCCTCCAGCTCTCCTGTGAGATCTCCACCCCTATATTCACTGTTTTAATCTTATCAGCCTGATTTGTAGAACATTTTATCCCAAAAGCAGCAAGAATTACGTCTTTTTTTTTCTGATTGGCATTATTAGTAAAAACCTTCCAGTAAAAAACAAACATTTTGAACCTGCTTTAATCCAGTTTGTTTCCAGTAAATAATAAAGACTGTGTGTGATTTGCATAAACATAAAACTTCAGGAAAACTTGCAACACAAAACAGTCTAAGTGTGAGGAATAAACCAGTCTCACTGGTTTACTTCATACACCTGCAGTGGGGAAAGTGGGAAGCGTGCGTGGAGAGTAACTGGTTTGTGTTTGGTTCTTCATCAGGTAAAGCGGTGGTGTGCAGTCGGGAGCTTCCTCGCCAGGACCTCAGGACGCTTTGTGAGACACTCAGAGGAAGAAACCCCCCACATAACGAAGTCCCAGCAGCTGGTGGAGACGCAGACTGGTGCAGCGTCCAGGACGACACGCCCTCACGGCGACCTGCGGCTGCAGAACTCCGACTCTGCAAAGACAGGGCTGGAAAATCGCTCCCAGACAACCTGGAAGCTTTAAGCAGCAACGAAACCAAACAAAGCTCGCTGGCAGATGAGCGGGGGTGGGACAGGGTTCCCGACGAGGCCTACGACCTGCTGGATCAGCTACTGGACCTGAACCCGTGCACCAGGATCACAGCGGATCAGGCTCTGCAGCACCCGCTTTTCAGAGACCTGTGACAGTGGTGTGTGTGTGTGTGGGAGGCTGACTGTTGCTTCTCAGCTCATGGTTGAGCTCTAAATGTTGATGCAGAGCAGGTTTCAGTTCCCAGCTGGTAGCACGTACTCCATGGCAGCTTTGGTCCAGGCTGGCGAACTGAAGACGCCTCGTTATGGCAGTACGAACTGACTGAAAGGGTTTTATAGATGCAAACGGACTCTGGTGCTGTTTAAGTCTTATTTAATAGCTGTGAAAACTGTGCAGACGGACTTTTTTTTTTAATACATTTGATGTTAAAATAAAACCGCTGTTTTCTTAAAGCTCGGAGTTCGTTCTTTCTACAACTTGAAATGTTTCGTAACGCTACATTTACAGCTTTAAACTATAAAAAGACGAGACTGTTTTGGTTTCGGTAATGTTTGAATAAATGAACCAGAACTGAAGCAGGAAACGAAAAAGTTAGTGTGAATAAAAACTGATTTTACTAATTTAGCAGAAGTCAGCAGTAATTACACCAGTTTATCAGCTTCACCTGTTTGGTTACTGGTTAACGTAAATGTCTAATCAGCCAATAAGATGACAGCAACTCAGTACTTTTAGTGGGTCTGCTCCTTTACCGTCAGCTGGGCGACCACCCAGTGAGAAGTGGCGAGTCATGGATGTTTCAAGGTGAAAAAGTCACAATTTTGTTGTTTTCTTTGAGGTTGTAGTCTGCAAAACGCAACAGTGTCCGTTGTCTTGATAAATAAGGACGATTACTTGGGTTGGAGGAGGACTTCTCCGCTCAGAGCAGCTGGAAAATCAGGATTAGTTGTTTTAAAATCATTTTCATGTGAAGTTATCTGCGGAACCACAAATCAACCAAGAATACCTGCAAACTGATGGTTTACAGGAGTCAGATCTGAGCGGGTCATCCAGCTGATCGCCTGTCCTAACTGGAGGGAAAATGCCCACCTGGGTCCGGACCAACCCATGTAAACCAGAGTTTCTCAGTCCTGACAATCCAATCAGTCAAGCTGAGCAGCAGAACGAGGGAGAGACATCGAAGATTACCAGTAGTGGAGTCATCAGTGCAGCTGAACCTCGTGGACCCATCACAGATGAAAACTTATTTAAATCTGTTAAAGTTTTGGCCACTGAACATTCCCCTATCTGAGGTAAAGAAGGACAAAAATTTAATAACCTGCAAAGCTTATTCACAGAACATGAACAAAGCTTGTAGATTCAGGAGACAGGTCTGCACCAAACACTAGGGGTGGGAAAAATCGAATCAAAAAATCAAATATTGGGATTTTTTGCTTCGCAATTTAAAAATTTTTTTTTCCTTTTTTTTTTTTAAAAGAAAAGAAATTTTATCAAATTTTTATTTTGTTTTAACACGACTGTTCAGACTGAGGTTTCTCGAACACATATTGGATATGTGTCCAATATGGGTGGGAAAAGCGAATAAAAAAAATCAAATATTGGGATTTTTTGCTTCGCAATTTTAAAATTGATTTTTTTTTTCCTTTTTTTTTTTTAGAGAAAAAAAAAATTATTAAAGTTTTTATTTTTAACACGGCTGTTCAGACTGAGGTTTCTCGAACACATATTGGATATGTGTCCAATAGGGATGGGAAAATCGAATTATAAAAAAAACAAAAAACGGTATTTTTTTGCTTCACAATTTTAAAATAGAATTTTTTTGTTTAAAAAAAAATAATTGTGTTTTCAAATAAATAAAAATAATCCAGTATGAAATTTTTGTCATTTTCATTGTTTCTATTGATCTTTTAACTTGTCTTCTTAGGCATTATAGCAGCAGAATGATGATCTGGCTGCTGTGTTTTTTCCTAATTGAAATCGCAAAAAAAAGACGAGCAAAAAAAGTTCTATACATTTTTGTTTTTAATCTACAAAAATCGGCAATATCGAAGAATTGTGAGAATCGCAATTTAAATCTAATCAGCACCCAAAAAAATCTGAATCGAATTGAGACAAAATCATTGTCACAGCCCTACTGAACCTATAATCCTCTGTGTTTTTAGGAAAAAGCTTGCATATTTCAGCAAGACAAGGCCGGACTGGAAAGTTTGTGCATCATGTAAAGCAAAGTTCAGACAGAAAGTTACAAACTTGTCAAATAGTAAAATAAAACATCATTGCAGTCTTTTTTTTTTTTTTTTTTTTTTTTGTCTTGTCCAGCATTTAGGCAAGCAGAATGATGGTCTGGATGCTGTGTTCTGCTGAGCAAATTTTCTCTGCCAAGGGAAGCTTTATAGATATAATGATCCCCTTGACTTTCTGAATTTTTATTTTATTTCTATGTTTATTTTGTATTGTTGTTTGAATTGTAGAATTTGTACTGCTGGACCAGAGAGGACAGACAAAAGACAGAAAGAGAAAGGAGAAGAAACACCTCATAAGAAAAGGGAAAGAGATAAAGGGAGAGAAAAGGGAGAGAAAAAAACAACAACTAAAAAATAACCCAAAAACAAAAAGAAAGAAAACAACCTACAGATGTATACATACACACATACAGGCACACACATACATATACACACACATACACACGCATACATACACATACATATACACACACATACACATGCATACATACACATACATATACACACACGTATACACACACGTATACACACATAATATATATATATATATATACACAAATATATATACATATGTACACATATACATATACACATACATACATTTACACACACACCTCTATGCACACACATACACACACATACATACGTACAAACATATACGCACTTGCCAGTATTAACACATATACATACACATACAAGCCAACTTTAGATCATAGTAACTAAACTATGAATCTAAAAAGTGAAATATAAATGAGAAACAAACAGAAATGAGAAAACCAGCTGCTGTTAGTGAATAAAACTGCGTGACGACTCGGTGACTGTGTCACATGCAGAACATGCAGAGTGGAACGTGTTCCGGAAAAGGTGATCATGCCAGTGTGACCCTTCCCACACAAAGGCAAGAGGCACGCCAGGAGGACCCCCGAGACCAGGGCCATCGGCAGCCATCCCCAGGCGCAGACCCCAACCGCCCCACCCCGGAGCCAGCCATGCACCGACCCAGGAGGAGGCAGAGGGGGGTCCCAGCCAGAGTCCCCCGCAGTCAGGGGGAACAGGCCCCAGCAGGCCCGGACCAGCGAGGACCGGCCCCGCCGGGCACCGGCCCCCCAGGGCAGACAGAGCGCAGGCCCCACGGCCCCAAGAGCCCAGAAGCAACCCCCCACCCCCGCAGGCAGAGGGCCCAGCCCACACCGACGGAGGGCCGGGATCCCCAGACCGCCACCGAGCGGCAGCCAGGCCGCACCCCAGCGCACCAGCAGCGCTCCCCGAGCACCAAGACCCTCCACGCACCCACGCACACAAACACACACACATACGCACACACGCACACACATGTGCACACACACACACACACACACACACACACACACACACACACACACACACACACACACACATGCACCCACCCACCTACCCCCACCCACACCCACACGCATCCACACTTCCTCCTTAAACACACCCTATACACCCATTCTCTTACACACGCTCAAACTCACACTCTCCTACCCCTGTTCTTTATACACACACACCCCCTCACACACACATCCCTGCTCCCTCTATAATCACCCATTCTTCCATACACGCATACCCCACTCTACACACACACACACACACCTCCCTACACCCCTCTATCCACATTCACAGTCCTCATTGTACACCCACCCCATCACTTCCCTGTACCACCAACATAACCCCACATACGCACCCCCACCCATCTGCATACACCCCCCCTTCCTCCTATCCCAGCGGCCATCCACTTTCCTAAATTCTTTCACCCTGATCCCCCCACCCCCCCCCTACCCTAACATTCAGTCACCACTTCATCCATTGGCTCATGCACGCCCTCACCTTTCTTTCCCAACGTGTCCCCTGTGAGATACCCCCGGGGGAGCAGGGGATAGGAGGGCCCTGATCAGGGCCCCACAACTACCCCCCACCCCTGTCAATGCCCCCCCACCACTCCACACATGCAGCCGATCCAGCACCACCCAGGGCCAGCAGCAGTCCCACCCCCGCCAGGCCAGCCCAGACCCAGGCCCCCTGAACAGCACCACTCCCCCGCCCAAACTCCTCCGGCACAGCCCCAGAAATAGGGGCGTGGCAGGACCCCATTGTCACCCCCTCCCTCCCAGCTTATGAATGATTGTGAAGTGTGTGTTGTTTGCAATTAAAATTGGGAAGAAGTAACCACATCATGTTGGGAGCGGGACCACCAAAGCAGCCCCGCCCACCGCACACTGCATGGCCCGCCCCCCAAAATATGTCCATGTGTTGTCAGTGTGTGTTTTTTGTGTTATGTTGACTAAGTGTAATTAAAACTGGGAGGTGAACCGATGCTGGATGCAGCGATCGAAACCACCTTGATGGCCTCTCTCACCATCCAGATCAACGTGTCCACCTCCCAACGCCCTGCCTGTGTGTGGTGGAAGAAGGGAAGGAGGGGAGTCCGGGGATTTAGGTCCCGAGGGAAGCGCGCCTCCCTCAAGAAGATGAGCCACCTGCGGCACGAGGCACGTCCCCCATTCCCGGGGCCCCCGAAGGCCAGGACAGGCCAAGGGCAGCTGCCCCAACAACCAGGGCCCTCAGCAACCCCAATAAAGGAGCCGCCACCGGCCCCAGAAGGCACCAACGAACCACATGCAAAAGTGGGGGGGGGGAGACAGACCAAGGGCCCACCGCCCCCACACCCCTAGGAGACGCCCCCACCCAGAGACACGTTGCATTCCCTTCTCCTTTACACACCAACACATTCACACCCCCTCACCATCAGCCTGGTATACACACACATCTACACACACACACACACACCTACAGACCCACACATACATCTATACACATACACACCCATTCTAACAGATACACGGCCAAAAGATTAGTCCACCTCCAAAACCCTACATCCCACTCACCTCCCTGCCCATCACAAAACACCCCTTCTCATTCTACCTACCCTAGAACAAACCACCACAACTCCCCACTTCTCTCACTGAAGTCCTACCCCCTTCATAATCATGACCCTTCACCCCCCTATACACCTACATACACATGCACCCCCCACTCCCCCCTACACATGGGCCACTACCCCCATACACATGCATCTCAATACTCCTCTATATACACACCCCTATCTCCCATGCATTTAACACCAGATTATCCACACACAAGCCCTTACCCCTTCCCATACACACCCACTCCCTCATTCACAACCCCAACCCCCCACACAATCATGTATCACACGCCCCAAAACCTCCACCCCCACACCTACATGCCCTAACACACTCCCCCTTACACACAACCCTACCCCCCACAAACTCATGCTCCACTACACTCCCCATAAACCCCCCACATATAAACCACCCCACACCTCCTACACCCCACACACTCATGTACTATCACAGTCCCCTAAACCTCCACCCCAACACCCCTCACACACTCCCGCATACACACACCCCTCACCCCCTATACCTTCATGTACCGCTACAATCCTCTATACACACCCCGCATATACACCACCGCACTCCCTCATACATACACCCCCACACATACATGCCTCAACACACTCCCACATACACGCACCCCTACCCCCCATACATTCATGTACCACCACACTCCTCCATACACACCCCATATATACACAGGCACCCCCCATCCTGAACTATCTTGGGCCCGGGTCCCTCTGCCGGGCACCAGGGCACGGACCCGCCCCCACTGCAGCGGCAGGTCCAGGTCAGCCCAACCCCCCCACGGCAGGGCCAACCCCCCATCCCCGAGAAGCAGGGGACAGCCCCGGGCACCGGAGCCCAGGACCCGCACCCCGCCCACCCCACAGCGGCACGGCCACCCATCACGGAGCCAATACCCGCCGATCCAGCCCCCGCCAGCGACCTCGCCCCACCGCCAAAAGGCAACTCCAACCATTGATCAACCCAAGGCCTCCCGCCAGGTCTGGAAACCTAGCCCCCCCAGTAATGAAGCAGCCAAGATCCCCGTCCAGGGGTCCACCCCAGACCCATAGCCACCTGAGCCACCCAGCCACTCCCTAGCCCCAAGCAGGATGAGGTCACACTCTCCCCCCTACACTAAGTGATGGAGTTGATCACAGGAGACCAGAGAGAGTGAAATTCAACTGACTGATCCTTTGAGGAGGCAGACATCATTTCCATGCTGATGTAATCTAATAACAGATTTCTAAACTGCTGGATACACAGATTCTGTTTGCTTTTCCAGTTCACAAGGATAGTTTTCTTTGCAATGCACAGGCTGCTGAGGATTGGTTTTGCTAAATTAAACCCTGTTATTTTCACCTAAGTGACTCAATAGGCACAATTTGGGGTTTGCAGGGATATTACATTTAAACCAGTCTGACAGATCTTTACATACCTGGAGCCAGAATCTCTGGACAGGTGGACAAGACCATAAGGCATGGTAGTAGCTGTCAATCATGTTGTCAGTACAGTGTGAACAGATATGTGAGTGTAACAGACCCATCCTGAACATCCTGTGTCCCGTATAATGAGTTCTGTGTAGAATTTTGAATTGTATTAATTGCATGCTTGAATTCTTAGTCATTTTGAATGTGTTTAAGCAGATTTGTGACCATTCATTTTGATTGAAGTTGCTGGATAAGTCTGCTTCCCATTTAGAAGTTGGGAGAGAGATGGAATCTTCTAGCTTCAATAGTAATCTGTATATTTTGGATAGTAGCTTCGGGGCCTTAAGATTTAGGAATTCTGCAACCCTTATAGGTAACTGTAAGTTTAGTTGATCAGTGGTGTATTTCTTACTTATGATAGATTTAAGTTGGTGGTATTCTAAGAATTTGGTGCTGCTGAATTCATACCGTGAAGAAATTGCATCAAATGGCAGAAAGTTTCCATTTTCTACTATATGTTCTAACTGCTTTACTCCTTTATTCTTCCACCGAGGGAAGTTTATCATCTTTTTGTTTTGCAGGAAGTCAGGATTGTTCCAGATGGGTGTGAGCTTACATGGAATAAGCGCAGACTTGGTTACTTTCAGGAATTCCCACCAAGCCGTTAAACTGGAGCTGATGTTAATGCTTTTAAAACACTTATATGACTTGACAGTTGAGCTGATGAATGGTAAATCAGAGATGACTAAATCCTCACACAATGCTTGCTCAACATCCAGCCATGGCTCATCCAAAGAACTTGGATTAAGCCACTTGGAGATGCATTGCAGCCTATTACATAAGAAATATTGATTAAAATTTGGCAGGTCCAACCCACCTCTGTCTTTGGTCTGTTGTAAAGTTTTTAGACTAATGCGGGATGGCTTGTTTTTCCAGAGAAATCTGGATATGTGGGAGTCTAGTGATTTAAACCAAGTGGAGGATGGTCTGATGGGAACCATTGAGAAAAGGTAATTAACTTTTGGTAAAACCATCATTTTAACAGTGGAAACCCTCCCCATAAGTGATATGGGCAAGCGGTTCCACCTTGAGAGGTCATCCTCTACTGTTTTTATTAGCTGATCATGATTTAACTTTATTAGTTCGGTTAGTCTGGGAGAGATTATTATACCTAAATAACTAATATTTCCTGACTGTATAGTGGTGTTAGATATGTTTTTAAAGTCACAGTTAATGGGCATTGCTGTAGTCTTTAACCAGTTAATAGAATAGTCTGATATTGAAGAGAATGTATTAATTAGTGTGATTGTTTGAGAAAGTGTTGTTTGTGAGTTGTTAAGGAAAAGTAAAATGTCATCTGCGTAAAGACTAATTTTATGTTCAATATTTTTAGCTTGAATTCCTTTGATTTCTGGGTTTTGTCTTATGGCAGCTGCCAGAGGTTCAATAAAAATGGCAAAGAGTGATGGAGAAAGTGGGCAGCCCTGTCTGGTGCCTCTCTGTAAGCAGAAGTTTGGAGAAGTTTTGTCATTAGTCTTCACACATGCATTTGGGTTGTTGTATAATATTTTTATCCAGTCAATAAATGATGACCCAAACCCAAATTCTTTTAAAGTTGCAAATAAAAGTTTCCAGTTTACACGGTCAAATGCTTTTTCTGCATCTAAAGATATAACTGTGGACTTCAGATTGTGTAGAGTTGAATAATCTATTATGTTAATTAATCTGCGCATGTTAGTGTAGGAATGTCTACCTTTTATAAAGCCTGTTTGATCAGGGTGAATAATGGAAGGGGTTATTTTCTCTATCCTTCTGGCTAGAGCTTTGCTGATTATTTTGAGATCTACGTTTATTAATGAAATTGGACGATAACTGGATGGGAGTGTAGGGTCCTTTCCTGGTTTTAATAGGACTGAAATATTTGCCAAGTTCATATTGGAGGGTATTTTTTGCTTTTCCTTTATTTCTAATACCATGCTGTAAAAGGTTGGAGCCAGTGTGGTCCAGAATTCTTTGTAGAATTCAGCTGGATAACCATCTGGACCTGGTGCTTTATTATTTGGCATACGGTGGAGAGCTTCATGGAGCTCATGAACTGAAATAGGTGAATCTAGAGCCATTTTATTTTCCTGATTTATTTTAGGAAGATTGATGCTGCTAAGAAATTGGTTAATATTCTCATCTTTTGGATTTATTTGTGATGAATATAATGCTTTGTAAAATTCTTTGAAAGTATTGTTTATCATGTCAGGATCATGGCTGATATTTCCTTCTGAATCTTTTATAGAGGAAATTGTTGTTTTCTCCTTATTTGCCTTTAGTTGGTTAGCCAGGAACTTTCCAGATTTGTTACCATGTTCAAAATTGTCCAATCGAAGTCTTTGCACCATGAATTGTGTTCTTTTATCTATTATTTCATTAAGTTCTAATTTGGCTTTTCTAATATCATTCAGTGTGTGTTCTTCTGGGGAGACATGGTAAGCTTCCTCTAGTGATTTAATTCTGAGTTCTAATTCTGATGTTCTCAAAGTTTCCTTCTTTTTCTTATGGGAAGAGAAGGATATTATTTTCCCTCTCATTACTGCTTTTCCTGCTTCCCACAGAACACACGCTGAAGTTTCTGGTCTGTTATTGTTTTCTAGATATGAGGACCATTCTCTTTTAAAGTAATTGATGAACTCAGGATCTTTAAGTAAAGATGTATTAAATCTCCAGTTTCTAGTGGCTGGCTTACAGTTTTTACTTCTAAGGGTTAATGATACAGGTGCATGATCACTGATGATTATGGGATGGATCTTTATCTCTGATATGTCACTCATGAGTGAACTGCTGATTAGGAAGTAATCTAGTCTAGAATAGGTATGGTGAACTGAAGAGAAGAAAGTGTATTCTCTCAGTGTCGGGTGATGAGAACACCATGCATCGCAAAGACCAAAATCCTTCATGTACTGTTTAACCGTTTCAGCTGATTTCCAACCTCGATACTTCCCTGATGAACTGTATTTGTCAAGAATAACATTTAAGTCCCCTGCTACAATGATTGTGTTATCTAAGTGATCATAGAGCGGTCTTATATTTTTTCATTTGAGACAACATCCCGACTTCTTTGTCACGAGGGGGGGGGGTGTTGTACCACAAACCAGATGTAAACTTCTTATTTAAAAAAAAAAAAAACCCAAAAAACCCCACAGAAAGTAACTTTAACTGGTCTACAAAAGTTGGAGCATTTATTACAGACTGTTTTACAGACAATGTGCAACATTTACATCTTTCCTGAATTTTATAAACCTGAAAAACACATTCTCTCTCGCCCTCACACACACGCACACACACAAGCATGACATACTTGCACCAAGATTGACCTGCAAATAATTAAAATGCTAAACAAGTCAAAAGGTATATTTCGCCCTCTGAAAGGACAGATAGGGAGGGTTGTTTGGGTCTCTTGCAGTTTACAGATCGTCTTTCACCTGGATGAGCTCTTCTATCCTCACCAACACGCTCTCAATCATGTCAAACGTGTGGAGGGCTGAGTACAGAGCCTAAAAGCAGCCAATGAAACTCAGTCAGGTCAGGTTACACTTCATATGAATCCAAAAAAATAATGCAAACAAGCAGTATCTGACCTGAATCTGGGACTCGGATGTCATGTTTGGCAGCTTCTCATCGCCGACAGACACAGTCAGAACAGACTCTGTAGAAAACGTATCAGCTGTCAGTAAAAACATTTTGCTTACGCCTTACGCCTTAAACTATATATGGGAGGTTAGTTGTGGTACTAGACGACCAGAGGGACTGGGAACCAGTTGATGAAGAAATAAAGGGTGTGACATGGAAAGCTGTTGGGTCCCGTTATGCCACGGTCTTAGTGAATACTTGAGTCTGATTGGCTGCAGAGCGTCTAATAAAAAGTGTTGTTGGACACCACAAAAAAAAAAAAAGTTACGATTGCTGATAGCTGATTGGTCTAAATTATTGTGCTGACTCAGAAGCTTGTTGGTAACCGTGGCAACACCAAATCAGAACATGCTAGCCCCTCTGGATCGACAGCAGATTCAGTCTGCAGTCAGCATCCACAACCGTTACATCTACATCTTTAAATGCCACCATCATGGCATTGCTGGTATCTGTTAAATTTCACGATCAATAAGAACGTTACTTCATCTCCTGTCGTTGTGCCTCGTTGACCTCGGAGTGAATGCTGGATATTGTTTAGAAAAACGATTTAGGATCAACTTACTTGATTGATACAATGATCAGAATAAATGCTGGATAATATTCTCTGCAATGAAAATGATTTAGGAAACTATGTGTGGACTTTGATTCTTTGAAATAAAATTTCATATCATCCTCTGGACTCACACAAGCGGTAAGAGGTGAACCCATCTTCTGAAATCATGCTTTTATATCACGTAACGTCACGTTAATCATCACCTCACTTCAGGCCGGATGAAGAGCTCTCTGTGACCAGAGCTGGTTACCTTGGCAACACCAGCAATAACATATTAAATAATCCACTCAGACTTCTTGTGAAAAAACTTCAGATTCTGACGGTAAAAACCAAAATTTACATATTAACTGATTTCCAGGCGGTCCTCGGGTTATGCGGTTCTTGACTTGATGTCATTTCGACTTTACAACACTCCTTAAATAAATGTAAATAAAAAATAGAGCAAGTTTTGAAGTTACGAGCGTCCACATAAGCTCTTACTACGCGTGATACAAAGGCTAAGACGACGCCTCAGTGCATATTTTAATCCCCTGTACTGTTTTTCTATTAATATGATGTATAATACGTGTATTTAGACAGTAATTTAGTGATCAAGGGTGCAATATGGGGTATTTACAGATAAAAATCAGACTTAAGCGAAATTTTGGGTTACGTCGCAGCAGTAGGAACGGAACTTGTTTGTATACTGAGGACCGCTTGTATAGTGGTATAAGCATGATAATGCCCAACAAGGTGTCCATTATCAAATATTAATGGACAGCCCAGAAGCTTTGCGTTGGACGGTTCACGCCTCCACGCCGTCCATTTGTTTCTGATAATGTCTGACATTATCCCTTACCTATAAAACATTGAGATAACTACATATAGCCATGTTTACATTATCCCAGCAGGACGACAGCCGTCGTACATTCACAAGTGGGTGTGGTATGGTTAATCAATGCTATTCCTTTCTTCACCACTAGACGTCAGTAATTCTTATACACTGGACCTTTAATTTCTACCATGAGATCAATGAGAATCGTTTCTATAAATATGGTTATTTGAAAAATCTGACAACCAACTATGTTTTAGTGGTTATAACTGGTGTTATCTGATGATTTGTACAAGTTAAGCTTATTCCGTCTTTTTCTTTTTCCTTTTACTCTGTCTCTTTTTTTTTGCTAACATTTATGAAGGTTGTCGCCAACAAAAAACTAAAAACTAAAACAGAAGCACGTCTTCATCAGAAGAAACACTGATCTGACCTTTGCTCTTGTCCTTCTTGCTCTCCTTGGTGTTGTTCAGCTCCATCTCATAATGAGCTCTTGACATGTTCAGCCCAACACGTAGAGGCTTCATGAATGTATCTTCTACCTTATACAGCTCTGTCCAGATACCCGTCTGCAAGGTGGACGGCAGAGGACAGACATGAGCATGATGACCGTCACCTTCATCATGAGACTGTTTCCAGTCTGCACTCACCTGGTTCTCTGTCACTTTGTCTCTGATGACCAGGTAACGCAGCAGGTTCAGGGCCTCCATGACTCTGTAGGGAACCAAACACCACGTTTATTTCAGACATGATGTTGACGGATACCTACAGCGCGGACGTGAACTCCTGACGTTTTATACATCATGACATCGTGTCTTTAGGTTCAATCAGAAACAAAGCGGAGTGAAAACGCAGAAGAGGTGCGTAAAAAGCGAAACCCATCCCACGAGCTCGTAGAAAAACCTTCAAAAACATCCGTCTCATCATTTTCACAGCCGTTGCTTCAGTTCTTCCAGGTCTGCGATACATCCCACCATAGCCTTTAAATCATACTGGACTGGATCAGGTCCACATTCTGGTGCAGATCTCCTGCTGCGTTCGGAGCCGGGTCCTGCTGCGTTCGGATCCGGGTCCTGCTGCGTGGGACACGTTCTGACAAGCTGTAGCTGTCTAACATCTGACTCCAGAATACTTTGGTATCCAGAGAGTTCATGGTCCACTACATTACAGGAGCAACAGCTGTTCTTCCAGTTCAAGTCTTACTGGTTGTGTCCAGTTGTGTCTGGTCTTACTGGTTGTGTCTGGTCTTACTGGTTGTGTCCAGTTGTGTCTGGTCTTAATGGTTGTGTCTGGTCTTACTGGTTGTGTCCAGTTGTGTCTGGTCTTACTGGTTGTGTCTGGTCTTACTGGTTGTGTCCAGTTGTGTCTGGTCTTACTGGTTGTGTCCAGTTGTGTCTGGTCTTATTGGTTGTGTCTGGTTGTGTCTGGTCTTATTGGTTGTGTCTGGTCTTACTGGTTGTGTCTGGTCTTATTGGTTGTGTCTGGTCTTACTGGTTGTGTCTGGTCTTATTGGTTGTGTCTGGTCTTATTGGTTGTGTCCAGCTGTGTCTGGTCTTATTGGTTGTGTCTGGTCTTATTGGTTGTGTCTGGTCTTACTGGTTGTGTCTGGTCTTACTGGTTGTGTCCAGTTGTGTCTGGTCTTACTGGTTGTGTCTGGTCTTACTGGTTGTGTCCAGTTGTGTCTGGTCTTATTGGTTGTGTCCAGTTGTGTCTGGTCTTATTGGTTGTGTCCAGTTGTGTCTGGTCTTACTGGTTGTGTCCAGTTGTGTCTGGTCTTACTGGTTGTGTCCAGTTGTGTCTGGTCTTACTGGTTGTGTCCAGTTGTGTCTGGTCTTACTGGTTGTGTCCAGTTGTGTCTGGTCTTACTGGTTGTGTCTGGTCTTACTGGTTGTGTCCAGTTGTGTCTGGTCTTATTGGTTGTGTCTGGTCTTAATGGTTGTGTCTGGTCTTACTGGTTGTGTCTGGTCTTACTGGTTGTGTCCAGTTGTGTCTGGTCTTATTGGTTGTGTCTGGTCTTACTGGTTGTGTCTGGTCTTACTGGTTGTGTCTGGTCTTATTGGTTGTGTCTGGTCTTACTGGTTGTGTCTGGTCTTACTGGTTGTGTCTGGTCTTACTGGTTGTGTCCAGTTGTGTCTGGTCTTATTGGTTGTGTCTGGTCTTACTGGTTGTGTCTGGTCTTACTGGTTGTGTCCAGTTGTGTCTGGTCTTATTGGTTGTGTCTGGTCTTACTGGTTGTGTCTGGTCTTACTGGTTGTGTCCGGTTGTGTCTGGTCTTATTGGTTGTGTCTGGTCTTACTGGTTGTGTCCAGTTGTGTCTGGTCTTACTGGTTGTGTCTGGTCTTACTGGTTGTGTCTGGTCTTACTGGTTGTGTCCGGTTGTGTCTGGTCTTATTGGTTGTGTCCGGTTGTGTCTGGTCTTATTGGTTGTGTCTGGTCTTACTGGTTGTGTCCAGTTGTGTCTGGTCTTATTGGTTGTGTCTGGTCTTACTGGTTGTGTCCAGTTGTGTCTGGTCTTATTGGTTGCGTCCAGTCTTGTGTTCTGGTGAAGAGACGTTCAAACCTCTCAGATCACGGCTAAACCAACCTGTCCAGGTTCTGCAGGAGGTCGGTCTCTGGACCATTGGGAAGACTGAAGACCTTCCGCAGCAGAGGCAGCAGGTGGACCCCCTCAAACCACGTGTTACCATTACCTGGCTGGAAACCAGACGGAACAGCAACTCCAGTTAAACTCCAGTCCCTGCACCATGAAGCTTAATGTGCTGTCGTACCTGCAGAGCAAAGTCAATCTGCGTCTTGATGTTTTTAATGATGTAGCCTTCCACTCCTGAGTGGTTACTGGTCCTGAGCATGAACCTGAGACCAGAAGACACAACTTGCAGCCATGAGGGGGACGAGACACACGTCTAATGGTTCCATTACAAGGAGGGGCTTACTGGAAAAACTGGTACTTGGCTTCAGTGTCAAATTTATCGATGCTTATCTGGAACACCTTCAGTCCTTTTGTCCTCTGAGGACAGAAGAAATAAATCTGTAAACACACTTCAGTAAACGTACAAAGTGTTGTCATTGTGCCACGACTCACCAAATCATGCCTGGGACACATCGTCATGACCTTTACCAAGTTCTGAAAACAGACGCTGACATGAACAAACAGCCTGGAAGCAGAGGTCGGACTGAGCTGGAGAGGAACTGACCTGAGGAACAGTGAGGAAGGTTTTAATCTCCAGCAAAGCTGCCGGCAGACTGCCGTCATCCACCCGCACCAGACTCCTCTCATACAGCTCCTGGTGATGGAGAAACAGAGCGAAGATGGACTGGAGATGTTTAAAAAGATGCAGATCAGAGAAACTAAAGTCCCAACAGTAGAAACGAAGAGTCTGAAGGAGGCGGTCACACTAAAGAGACGCTGATACGATGAGTTTGCCTCGAGATGCAAACCACAAAACTGTTGTGTCTGGATGGAGGCTGCCAGTGGAACCAGTGTTTACTGGTGATGTGGGTGCTGACAGAGGCAGATGGATGAATCCTGAGGTATACAAGCTGCCAAACTGTCAGGATGCCATTCAGCTACCCAGAACGCACCGAGAAAACAGCTGAAGAACTTCCTCCCTGAACGGCAGGAGGGACACGCCCAGAACCAGAAACATGAAACGAGGCTGCTGGTCTGAGGATTTACTGGGATTTTCACACACAAGCAAACGTAAAGCATGAACATGCATGCCTGTAAAGTCGGAAATATTTCTAAATATTTATTTTCTTCTTTATAAAAGACACACATGCAAGATTTTGCAACAATAGCAGCTGCTACGATGCTCATCTGTGATGAGCTTCTCGCTGCAAATTCATCGTTTCTATCTTCTACGTGGCTCGTAGGAATCCTGTATGGTCATCTCAGTCCAGCCGAGCCGCATTCCACACGACACACACGAAGGAAAACCTCACAACAAAACACTTAAGATGCAACAAAGAATCAACAGTCGCTTCTTCAGGCTCGAGACTTTGCAGGCTTCCAGTAAGGCAGCGAGTTGCTGAAGGAGGAGAGGCTGGAAGTCTTCGTCAGCGGCCAGAAGTCACACTGCAGCCTGGACCTGCAGCCTGGACCCTGCAGCCTGGACCCCGCAGCCTGGACCCCGCAGCCTGGACCCCGCAGACTGGACCCTGCAGCCTGGACCCCGCAGCCTGGACCCCGCAGCCTGGACCTGCAGCCTGGACCCCGCAGCCTAGACCCCGCAGCTTAAACCTGCAGCCTGGACCCCGCAGCCTGGACCTGCAGCCTGGACCTGCAGCCTGGACCCCGCAGCCTAGACCCCGCAGCTTAAACCTGCAGCCTGGACCCCGCAGCCTGGACCTGCAGCCTGGACCCCGCAGCTTAAACCTGCAGCCTGGACCCCGCAGCCTGGACCCCGCAGCCTGGACCCTGCAGCCTGGACCCCGCAGCCTAGACCCCGCAGACTGGACCCCGCAGCCTAGACCCCGCAGACTGGACCCCGCAGCTTAAACCTGCAGCCTGGACCCCGCAGCCTGGACCCCGCAGCCTAGACCTGCAGCCTGGACCCCGCAGCCTAGACCCCGCAGCCTAGACCCCGCAGCCTAGACCTGCAGCCTGGACCCCGCAGCCTAGACCCCGCAGCCTAGACCCCGCAGCCTGGACCTGCAGCCTGGACCCCGCAGCTTAAACCTGCAGCCTGGACCCCGCAGCCTGGACCTGCAGCCTGGACCCCGCAGCCTGGACCCCGCAGCCTGGACCCCGCAGCCTGGACCCCGCAGCCTGGACCTGCAGCCTGGACCCCGCAGCCTAGACCTGCAGCCTAGACCTGCAGCCTGGACCCCGCAGCCTAGACCTGCAGCCTGGACCCCGCAGCCTAGACCCCGCAGCCTAGACCTGCAGCCTGGACCCCGCAGCCTAGACCCCGCAGCCTGGACCTGCAGCCTGGACCCCGCAGCTTAAACCTGCAGCCTGGACCCCGCAGCCTGGACCTGCAGCCTGGACCCCGCAGCCTGGACCCCGCAGCCTGGACCCCGCAGCCTGGACCCCGCAGCCTGGACCCCGCAGCCTAGACCTGCAGCCTAGACCTGCAGCCTGGACCCCGCAGCCTAGACCTGCAGCCTGGACCCCGCAGCCTGGACCCCGCAGCCTGGACCCCGCAGCCTGGACCCCGCAGCCTGGACCCCGCAGCCTGGACCCCGCAGCTTAAACCTGCAGCCTGGACCCCGCAGCCTAGACCCCGCAGCCTAGACCCCGCAGCCTAGACCCCGCAGCCTGGACCCCGCAGCCTGGACCCCGCAGCCTAGACCCCGCAGCCTGGACCCCGCAGCCTGGACCCCGCAGCCTAGACCTGCAGCCTGGACCTGCAGCCTAGACCCCGCAGCCTAGACCTGCAGCCTAGACCCCGCAGCCTGGACCTGCAGCCTGGACCTGCAGCCTGGACCTGCAGCCTAGACCCCGCAGCCTAGACCTGCAGCCTGGACCCCGCAGCCTAGACCCCGCAGCCTAGACCCGCAGCCTGGACCCCGCAGCCTGGACCCCGCAGCCTGGACCTGCAGCCTGGACCTGCAGCCTGGACCCCGCAGCCTGGACCTGCAGCCTGGACCTGCAGCCTGGACCTGCAGCCTGGACCTGCAGCCTGGACCTGCAGCCTGGACCCCGAAGCCTGGACCCCGAAGCCTGGACCCCGAAGCCTGGACCCCGAAGCCTGAACCCCGCAGCCTGGACCCCGCAGCCTGGACCTGCAGCCTGGACCCCGCAGCCTGGACCCCGCAGCCTGGACCCCGCAGCCTGGACCTGCAGCCTGGACCCCGCAGCTTAAACCTGCAGCCTGGACCCCGCAGCTTAAACCTGCAGCCTGGACCCCGCAGCTTATACCCCGAAGCCTGACCCCGCAGCTTATACCCCGAAGCCTGACCCTGCAGCCTGGACCCCGCAGCTTAAACCTGCAGCCTGGACCCCGCAGCTTATACCCCGAAGCCTGACCCTGCAGCCTGGACCTGCAGCCTGGACCCCGCAGCCCTGACCCCGCAGCCTGGACCCCGCAGCCTGGACCCCGCAGCCTGGACCCCGCAGCCCTGACCCTGCAGCCTGGACCCCGCAGCCTGGACCCCGCAGCCTTGTGGTTGCACAGCCTCTTCAGCAGATGTGTGTGTTACTTTGACTTACCAGTCCTTTCTGAACTTTATAGTCTTCAGTTCTGACAGAAAACAAGCAAAAAAAAAACAAAAACAAAAACAAAAAAAAAACAGCTTCAATAAAAATCCACAACACATGACATGTTAATACTTCTGGGTGTCCACCTATGGAAACACGCGTTCTAAACAACAGGCGTGAGGAAGTGAATGATCCGGGTTTGCTCAGAGTTCAGCAACATTACGGCTCAAAGATGAGTTCATCTGACTGATAAGACGTTCTGACAGAACAGTCCCAGGACTCCTCTGACCCCCGTCTGACAGGTTGCTCTCAGACGTTTCCTGCAACACCTTCTCCACGCAGAATCTTTAGAAGACTTCACATACCCTGCTGTGGGAAAGTATTTGCCCCCTTCATGATCTCTTACTACTCTGCAAATTTAATATCAGACAAACAACCTGAGTAAAAACTAAATGCACTTTTTAACTGATTTGATTCATGATTGATTTATTTTTGTTTACTTTAACAAACAAAAGCTTGGATTTGAACAGAGCTGTGAATAGTTGTACGTCCTCTGTGTAAATCAGGTTACCTGGACAGGAGGAGGGAGACGTGCTCCATGTTACACCGAAGGCAGAACACGGAGCTGTGGAGAGGACACACAGCAAGTGAGGGGGAGGGGCTTACCTCACTTTAAATCCCACCAATCAGAGAGGCTTACCTGAAAACACTGGGGAAGGTGTCAGCGGCCAGGTGATGCACAAACACCAGGTAAGCCAAGCTGGCCATGGAGTTTTTAGGGTAACGCACCTCCTCCTCCAGGAAGCCCAGAACCTGCTTCCTCTTCATCACAGGCTGGAACATGAGGCCAGAGAGGGACTGTCCGATGGCGCCAAGGATGTTCTGCAACACACACACACACACACACACACACACACACACACACACACACACACACACACACACACACACACACACACACACACACACACACACACACACACACACACACACACACACACACACACACTGACCATTACCACCACGTCTGATGCTGTAAACACGCCAGTTTGTTCTGCTGCTGTTGTTCATTTTTACAACTGAATGACAATACTACATTAATAGTAATAATAACATTAAATACATATTTTCCCATTAAAAACTTTTTTCCACAGTTCCAGAATATTCTGCTTAAGTTTCTAAACATGAACCAGGCTGAACAGAATATTAAAATGAAATTAAATGTAAAATACTTTATTAATCCCCAAAGGGAAATTCAATAATTTAATAATGATAATTATTATTTATTATTTTAATAATAATAATTTTAATAATTAATTAAGCTGTAATGATGAAATGAAAAATATTTTATTAATCCCCAAAGGGAAATTCAATCATTTAATAATAATAATAATAATAATAATAATAATAATGATAACAGTAATTATTTTAATAATAATTTTAATTAATTTAATTATTTATAAAAAATTAATAAATTCATTTAATTTTAATAATAATTATTAATAATAATAATTCTCCCATCAGTTGCAGTTTCATGTTAACCTGCTGATGCTTAGAGGTGTGTTTTTGTGTTGCATCTTTATCCTTCCCCCTTTAGGTGAAGTGTAGAGATACTTTATTTTTTCCAACACCCACCCATCCTTCCTCATGTCAACTTTTCCTCATTTATAAAAGCAGCGCCGCTAAAAACTGGCTGCAGGGCCGAAGTTTCAGTTCTGTTCTGTAAACTTGTCAAATGTAAATGTCTGTATGACTGACCTTGGACGAGCTGGCTTGAACCTTGAATTTCCCTAAATAAATAAAGTATCTTTGATTTGATCTGATCACGCCAACATCTCCGCTACTGAACCTGGAGGTTCCTGAATCGCTTCTGGACCAGGATTTGGAGGAACGCTTCCTGCTTTACACCACAGCAGGAAACTGGGCAGGTTGAGCGGAGGACACACTGAAGCAGGGGTCCGGTCCTCCAGATCTTCCATCCTGCTGCTTTTAGATGCATCCCACCTCCAACACAGCTGAATCAAATGAACGTCTCGTCGTCAGGCCTCTGCAGAGCTGCACAACATGCAGAAGAGACCACTCATCTTGTTCGTTCAGGTTCGTTCAGGTGTGTTGCTAAAAGTTGCAGGATGGTAGATCTGGAGGACCGGAGTCGGGAATTCCTGCCCTGAAGGCTCCAACATTCCCAACCCCGATATTCCACTCACTCCGCCTCCACCTTGCTGACGCAGCAGCCTTGTTGGGATGTCCAGCATCCATCCATCCTTTTTAAAGAACTCCGATGTGGTTCGGGTCAGCAGGGACCGGCATCCTCCCAGCGCCCACCAGTGGCCTTGCTGTGAAGTTGTGGTGCTAACCACCCGTCTTTCTACCCAGTCTGCATGCAAACTGGGACGGTCTTCGTACTGTGGGACGTCCTGCTCAGCTGCAAACTACAGATCGAACCTGCCTGAGGTTGTTATCGGTGATCCGACGGAGGGAAACAAGATCAATCTAACAGGAAAACTGGTTTCGCTAACTGAATGCTTCCTGCAGAATCATCTGGAACACTCAGCTGGGTTTACATTGTGATGAGAAACGTGGCTGTGAAGGAGTTTTCCTGACCAGGATCTCTGTGGCAAACGTCCTGAGTGGAGACAGCGGCAGCGTGTCGGCATCTCGGAGCTGAACCTCCAGCAGCGGGTGACTCAGACTCTTCATGCAGCTGCAGGACAGAAAAAACACACTTTCAGCTCCATCCAGCTGCATTTGGAAGAAACCTTTTCAGGGTTTTCTCTCACAACTTGAGGAGTTCCGTCTGCAGCTCGTCCTCCGTGTCCCCGTTGGGTCCGCCTGCGGTCTCGCCACTCAGCAGCGTTTGCTCCGCCTCGTGGACAAAAGGTTTAACAAAGTCTATCAGGTCGGCGCAGCTCCGACCGAGAGAAAACACGTCGTCCTCCTCCTGCTCCTTGGTTTGAGGGATGGGCAGTTTGGCCACCTGGTCCAGCACGGAGGACAGGGTCATGCCCAAGGACGAGGCCTTCCGGCTGCCCAGGCTCAGCAGCACTGAGAGGACAGGAAAGGTTCAATTCAGCTTTATTTATACAGCGACACTTTCCACACACATCATTTCAATCCAGTTCATACACATCCTAGAATAGAAACCAACTGATTGCATCGAGTCATGACTTGGATCCAATCCTCCATCCTGAGCTGCAGGCGGCGACAGTGGGAAGGAAAAAACTCCCCTTTAACAGGAAGAAAACCTCCGGATGTGAA